>NC_142875.1:9256590-9408106 GCF_051225735.1 Oryctolagus cuniculus | reverse complement strand
AAAACCTCATTTAATTCTAACATACACTTAGCATGAGAACAAAACACAGCACATCACATAGGAAAACTCAGATAAATACTTCCAATAGTGGTTTTTCTTTTAAGATATTACTGTTATTTGTAAAATTAAATATACTCATCTCCACAGAGCCTTCTATACTATTTGTATGGAGTGCTAAGGTTTTACCCATACCAATATATTTTACTAGGTGGAATTTTTCACATTTGCAAAGTACTGAAATATTGTACTCAGCAGTCCAGCAAGAGGCTGACACTGTGGGATATGTACTCTATAGAATACTGTACAGCAGTAAAAAAATGAAATCCAGTCATTTGCAACAAAATGGAGGAATCTGAAAAACATCATGCTGAGTGAAATAAGCCCACTCTTAATTTTTACATTGATTTATTTTCAGTATTTTTTATTGATATTTGGATTTTTTTTAACTTTTATTTAATGAATATAAATTTCCAAAGTATGACTTATGGATTACAATGGCTTCCCCCCCATACCGTCCCTCCCACCCACAACCCTCCCATTTCCCACTCCCTCTCCCCTTCCATTCACATCAAGATTCATTTTCGATTATCTTAATATACAGAAGATCAGCTTAGTATACATTAAGTAAGGATTTCAACAGTTTAATGATTATATAGTTAACCCTACTCGAAGTAAAATAGTTCAACAAATAATATGAAGAAAAAAAAAACACTATTCCTCCACAGAAGAGACAAGGGCTGTAAACAATCATAGATTCTCAAATATATATTTTACTCCAATACATTACATTTCAGGTACTCTATTAGTTACTTTGGATCAGGGAAAACATGGTATCTGTCTTTTTAGGACTGGCTCACCTCATTAAGTATAATGGTTTCCAGTTTCAACCATCTTGTTGCAAAAGACAGGATTTCTTTTTTTTTTTTTTTTAATAGCTGAGTATTACTCCATAGTTTTTATATACCAGAATTTCTTTATCCAGTCAACAGTTAATGGACATCTGGGTTGATGCCATGTTTTAGCTTTTGTGAACTGAGCTGCAGTGAACATGGGAGTACAAATGAATCTTTCATATACTGATTTCTTTTGGTTTGGGTGAATTCTCAGGAGTGGAATGGCTGGGTCATAAGAGAGATCTCTATTCAGATTTCTGAGGTATCTCTGCACTGTCTTCCACAGTGGCTGTACCAGTTTACACTCCCACCATCAGTGGGCCAGCGTACATTTTTACCCACATCCTTACTAGCACTTGTTGCTTGTTGATTTCTGTATGACAGACATTCTAACTAGATAAATATTTTATTTACCTAAGGGGAAGGAGGGAAATGAATACAGAAAGGTCTCCCAATCTCTGTTTATCCCAAAATATTTACAAAGACTGGAGCTTAGCCAAGCAGAAGCCAAGAGCCTTGAACTCAATCCTGGTCTCCCATGTGTGTGGCAGGGACCCAATCACTTCCGCCATCAGCAGTTCCTCTCATAGTGCATATTAGCAGGAAGGTGGAGTCAGGATCTGGAGATAGATATTGAACCCAGGCATTCCAATGTGGCATGCAGACATTTCAACTGGTAGGCTTAACACACAATAAAGATATTTATTGTTAACTATTGAATACTTCAGACAACTCGAATATTCAGTCATGTAACAACCTGAATAATAGTGAGCTTGCTTCTTCCTCTTCCAAGGTTGCAGTATGTGCAAGTAGACACGTGATCTGTGTTACAACGGATCACCTGTATACTAAATCCCACCTTTAGTTGTGCGAACACTGCAAGAGAGGAGAGCAAGTCCAGTGCTGTAGGCAGCCTGAACTCACCCTCAAGGATTCACTGCCACTTAGTGGAGTGACAGAGGAGTGCCACTGCCCTCTATGCTTTCCCCTGGCTTTTCTATATCATTTGGGTCTGTGACCCGCTGAGCTGAGGAACAAATAAATCCTGTGCTTGCTGGGTTCCATGTCTGAACACCTCGACGATCCAAGTCCAAGTGTCTTGTCCCAGACTCTCTTTACAGAGAGAAAAACCTGGTTGAAAAAACTGTGTTTCCACTCAAGTGGAAGCTCAAGTTCTGAAGGAACACTCCAGAAATTTCTGTAGAGCACACAAATGCACTGCTGTCCCGATGTTTTCCAAATGGCTCTGAACAGATCCTAAAGAACAGACAGCCACATCTTTCCTTAGAAGTCATGGCACCATTTCACTGTAGAATGGAGAGCAAGGCAGAACTTTGCACTGCTCTCAGGATGACAGTCAGTGAGGCTTCACAAAGTAAAGCCATCTGGGGCAACGTGGCTCTGTCAACTGCGAATTTGCAGGCAGAGCAGCAGATTATTTTTATTGGAAGGCAATAAACTCCAAATACTATCATTACAGGTTTTCTCCCAGCCCCTTCTCAAGCTTTCATTGTTATTGCACAGCAGCCTCAACAATTGTATTTGTCAACACTGCAGGGAGAACCATGCAACCTGTTGTGGACTCAGTAAATTGGGATTTGTCTGGTGAATACTGATGTTTTTGAAAGCTTTGTCCTGGCAGCTTGGGAAGAACCTGCCATTCAGAATGACATTTCGTTCTGTTTATTGTGATTAGTTTTGCAGTAGAATTTTAAAAGTGTAATTGCTTTTGTAGTCTGAGGAAGAAAGGGGCAGTAGGCTATGTTTAGAGATTTATATAATTGGTAAGCAGGTTTGAGAAGTTAAGGATAGTGAGATTTAAAAAAAATGATAGTGTATCCATTTAGATATATGAACTTGTTTATCACAAAACTTTTTAAAAGCATTTTCAGCCATGTAGAAAATAAAATTTGAAAATTAGGTGATATTAAAATATGCTAGAGAAGACCATGGTGCCTGGGTGCTGATCAATTGATTGTAAGGGAAATTGGAGACCATGGTTCCAATGTTTGGACATAAAGTGAATAGCTCATGGGGATAAATCAGTAAGTTAAGCAATACAATTCAGAATTGATGGTGCATTTATGATAACTAGTCATGTGCATATAGAACTGTTATAGTGTCTAAGAAAATAGTAGAATATGCTAACACACATCAAGATAAGAATGTTCTATGCGTGTAATATGGGTCAGATCCTCTTCTCAGGTGATTAATTTTCTTTATAACAAAGAAAATATTTGTAAAGAAGATCAGGACCTATTCTTCTACTTCCTCATTTTTTAGCTCATTCAAAGATGTTTACTCTGCATTTGCTCTATGCAATATCCTGTTTTAGACACTCATGGAGTAGGTTTGAGCAACTACATCTTTATTTCACAAAGTTTATAATCCAGGGAAGCAGGCAAACAATAAACATGATAAATAATATTTATATAATTCAGGTAGTAGTGTGTTCCATGAAAATAAGGGTCAGGCGCTACTAAGTGACTAGGGGATGGTGTTTAGCATGAGGGGGAACGTGTGATGATCTAAGAATGATGATCATTACAGGAGTAAGATACCCAACGAATGAAGGGAAATGGAAGCCAGGGAATAAGGAGTTTTGGGTCTTCATAGGAATCAGGGAGCTCATCCATTATGATGGGAGGTTTACTTTTGATGGGTATCATCTGAATTTGGCCACTAACTGATTTTAAAGAACTGTCTGCTGTGGATGTGCTTAGACTAAAGTTTATGTGCATGTTCATGTCTATCAGGAATAGGAAGTCCTTTGAAAACGCCACTACAATGGTGCACGTGAAAGATTTTGAAGACGTGGAGGAGGATGGAGATAGGAAAACAGTGGAGATGGGGAAAGTGGCTGGTCCAAAAAAATAAGAGACGGGAGAGCATACCAATGCTAATATATTGGAAGTCAACTGTGAAGAAAGGGGATTCAAGGATCACTCTCATGTTTTTCACTTGAGTTACAGAGATGACATATGAGTTATAGAGATTAAAAAAAAAGGAGAAGTAGATGGTGGTGAAAGGATTCAAGATTTTTTTTGTACTCCAGAAGTGTTAAATTACGTATGTTTATAAGCTGTTATAAAAATATAAGTATTGTGAAAAATGATTCTCAGGGGCAGATGGTGTAGACTTTAAGTGTTTATAGATTCTGGAGCCAGAATGCTTGGACCAGGCAACTCATGGTGCTCCATGGTGCTCATCTATGAAAGGATTATAACAGTGCCTACCTCAGGAATTAAATGATAGTTAATTGCAAAGCCCTAGAATGTGTCTAGCACGTGCTAAGCTCTTGAAACATGTATTTAGATTTTTTGTTGTGGTAAATCTACTGATATTACAAGAAGTTTTGGAGTTGATCCTATGAGATGACTTCTATGCAGACAGGAAATTGAGTGTAGTTGCTGAGAATGAGCAAGAGGTTTCAAGATTTTATTTCAAGATTTTTGTCCCTAATGTGACACAGAATGTTTGACAAAACACTGGACTCCAGAATGTATATACACTTCTCTCCCTGTTCTTCTACTCCTGAAAGTGGACAAAGGGGGCCTGGGTCTCATCTCCACTGAATGTTTATCATTTGTCCTTGGATTGAACTACATCAGTGGGAACACAGATCTTTGAAACTGACTAATGCAATACAAGAATTCCCTTAATTAGAAAATATTTCACAGGAAAATTCTGGGAAAAGAAGTCTTTCCATCATATTTTAGAAGTCTTATGAATTTGATGGCTTCTCCCTGAAGCAATCACTTACTGGCAAAAATCTATAATCCCTGGGCTATATTTTAAGCTATCTCTATTTAATGATTCCTTTCATTGTGGCTCAAATTCATTTTATTGACTTCATTTGGCATTTCCATAAGATAATATAATATACTAACACTTTGTTGTGACAGTAGCTAATGGTAGCCAATAAAGCTTTATATTATTTGAAATTATGGCTCAACATGACGAGAAAATAATAAGAGGTAAACAGATTTAATAATCCAGTTGCATAAAATGACTATTCAAATAACTGATAGATTTTACTGTTATAAAACTAGAGAATTTCAGACTTGGAAAATACTATTAAGTTCATCTACTAGTCCTAACACCTATATATTTATAACCTTCATGGAAAACAAGGTTAACGAAATCCAGAGAGATAAAGTGACTTGCCCAAAGTCGTACTGGCAGTTTTAATCTGCAAAGCAAAGTGATCTCCAGTAGAAATTGGCTAATGGAAAAATGATTAGTCAGAGATTCTGAAGCAATTTTTGATATCATTGTAAAATGGTTAGGAATCTGATAACCCAGCTTCAAATATTTACCACTTGGGGCAATTAAGCTATTTAGTATTTCTGTTTCTTTCCTGCAAAATGTGGTTGAGAATACTACTTGGTAAACCTTGTTTGGTTTTTTAATCTACTATTTCTTTTGAACTTATTTGGAGATGCAGAAGTCAAAAGAGGGCACGTTCTTGTTTTTTTTTTTTTTTTAAGATTTATTTATTTATTTGAAAGTCAAATACTGAGAGAAGGGGGGAGAGAGAGAGAGAGAGCGAGCGAGCAAGTGGAAGAGCTCTTCCATCCACTGATTCACTACCCAAATGGCCATAACAAATAGGCTGGAGAAGGCTGAAACCAGGAGCCAGGAGCTTCCTCCAGGTCTCCATGTGGGTAGCAGGGGCCCAAGCACTCGGGCTATCCTCTGGTGCTTTCCCAGCTGCGTTAGCAGGAAGTTGGATTGGAAGTGGAGCAACTGGGACTCAAAGCAGCTCCCATATGGGATGGCAGAACTGCAGGCCAGGTCTTAACTTCTATACCACAGCACTTGTTCCAGAAGAGGGAATTTTCAACCCTTTACAAAATAAAGGTCAAATTTCCATTGGTGGTGTGGCTATTCTCTAGATGAAGCATGCACAGTACATGGCCATCCTGTAGTAGTTCAGAAACATTATGTTGGATTTTATTGTGTTCATAGATATTTTTAATGGTTAGACCATATTTATGTCATCTAACTTAATTAAATCATAGAGTGTCCTTGTAGATAGAAAGCATTACACATTTAAAAATATCTTTCAATGCATACATTCAATTAGGAATAATATATATTGAAAGAGAAACAGAGATAATTCTTTTTGGGCTTTCTTCCTCCTCACTTTAAGTAACTGGAATAATTGTTCCCAGAAGTCACTACACTGTGAAGCCCGGACTGTCATCCTTTGATGTGTCTTTCCAATAGTAAGATCAAATAGTTTCCATAATTGCATTTGGTAATTTTGGAGTCATTATTTTTGTTGTTAATATTTTCTGCACTCAAAAAAAAAATTCTAGGTCAACAAGTCACTGTGTGCAGAAGTAGCAGCATGATAAAAGTGAGGAAAGAATGAGAATGTGTTCAATTACCTTTGTTTGTGGATACCCTTACCTCAATTTCCTAAAATGCACAATCCCAATAACAGAATTTGGAAATTATTTTACATGTGTTATTAAAGGACTTGTTTCATGATCTATGTCTAATTACAGTGAATAGTCTTGGTGGTCATGCTGAAGTCTAGAAAACATTATTAGGGAGCACTCTAATATTCACTTGAAAGAATTTACAAAAGTACAAGAAAATGCACTTGAGCTTGATATAGTTTGTAACAAATTTTCTGTGGTGTTATTGTGAGCCACTGCTAATGGTTTTCCCAGGTATTTAGGATTATTTGAATGCATACAAAAGTAAAAGCTTGCAATTACGCATCATTTTTGAAAATATGACTCATTATAACTTGGGCCATTTAGCTGCTACCCAGTTTGCATATTAACTTTCAGGTGATGGTTACAAGAGGGGTCCCCATATATCTTGCAGAAGAGTTATGTACAGCAGGATAGGTCTTGCTCAGCAAGTTTTCAGTGCAGTCCTGTTTGAAGGCAGGCAGAGGATGGAGGTGATGGTCTCTGGTTCTCAGCAGCTTTGTGGATCAGAGACTTTCAGTTGGGGTCAATCTTGTGGCAGCAGCTGCGACAAGCCACTGGCCAGATGGCCAAATTGAACTGAGGCAAAGCTTCCATTAGCATCCAGATTAGTCATATCTGTTATGCCCAGTATTACACATCCGATAATCATTCCTGTTTGGCCTCGCTGTATCTAAATACAGTATACTTCCCCCCTCCCCGACCTATTTTATTTCACTCCTGTTGGATAGTTGTCCTTGTCATGCATGTGGCCTACTGAATTAGGACCAAATTCTTATGGAGCAAGAGGAGAGGAAACCAGACCTGTTTCTCCCTTAGTTAAAAGGCTAAAATTGGGGAAGCCAACAATTGTCAGCTTTGAGTGGTGGAAATCATTTCTTTATGTGGTGCCTTAGCAGTTTCCTGAGAATTTCATAGTGATGGAATAAAAAATACAAAAGTTGTAGTTTTTAAGAAGACTTTTAACCTCTAGGAATTCATCCAAAGAATGAATTATGTATGTTCCAAGAATTTAAACACAAACAAGTTCATGACAGTGTTATTTAATACAAAGAAATGGGGAACAACTAAGTGTCTATTCAATTCACTTATTCATTCAGAAATACACATTGAGCCACTGGTATGTAACATACTCTTTATTTTCTAATCAATGATAAGTTGATTAAGTAAAAATGATAGTTTATACAATGAAATATTTCAAAGCTATTAATAGTGCTGAGAAGAATATTCAATAATATGGCAAGATGACTATGAACTATGAGTGTAAGGAAAAAGTAGGTAACATAAAAGGATGTAACTTTTGAGGCTTGATGTTTTAAAGTGTGATACTATGAATTACTATTAATTTTCTAATGAAAAAGATAAAACAATATACTTTATTTCCAAACAGCTAGCTCTCTCTCTTTCTCTCTCTCTTTCTCACACACACACACATGCACACACATACACTCAAAAACACACACACACATCAACCAAGTTGAATAGCCATGTATTTGGAACTTCTAAAGGAAAGGACAAATTCAGCAAGCATTTATTGAGCTCCTACTGTGTGCTGCCTGTGCAAGATGCTGGGATGCATTAGCAGTGCCTTCAAGGATCTTTGGTTATGCTCAGTTGTTCAAGGATATGCATATAACTGCTATAGCGTCCCTGGATTCATAAGTAAATCTCATCACTTGTTGTAGAGTCTAAGCAAAGGGTGGCATATTGCTCCATTCGTTTTCACAAAAAACTTAACATTCCTGGGTATTATGTGATCATTTTATTGTATCTTCTCTGCTTTCTTTTACTTTACTCAAACTTGACTTTGAGGTGGTGAATCGTTTGGTGATATTGAGTTCTTTTTTTTCCTCTTTATAGTCTTTTTTCTTTATTCTTCATAGTTATTATTCAATTTTAAAAGATTTAATACCAATACCTATAATCTTTTTTTCCGATTCTTTTTATATATAGAAGATCAGTTTAGCATACATTAAGTAAAGAATTCAACACTTTGCTCCCACACAGAAACATAAAGTGAAAAATAATAGATGATTTTTTAAATGATGATGAAATCAGATCAGTCCTATTGTCATGTTTAATCCCAGTGAGAGTCAAGTTGGGAATTGATAATTTCTTCTTCTTCTTCTTCTTCTTCTTTTTTTTTTTTTTTTTTTACAGAAGATCAGTTTAGCATACATTAAGTAAAGCTTTCAACAGTTGGCACCCCCATAGAAACACAAAGTGAAATATAATGTTTGAGTACTCGTTATAGCATTAAGTCTCAATGTACAGCACATTAAGGACAGAGATCCTACATGAGGAGTAAGTGCACAGTGACTCCTGTTGTTGACTTTACAAATTGACACTCTCGTTTATGGCCTCAGTAATCTCCCTATGCTCCAGTCATGAGTTTCCAAGGCTATGGAAGCCCTCTGAGTTCTCCGACTCTTATCTTGTTTAGACAAGGTCATAGTCAAAGTGGAAGTTCTCTCCTCCCTTCAGAAAAAAGGTACCTCCTTCTTTGAAGACCTGTTCTTTCCACTGGGATCTCACTCACAGAGATCTTTCATTTAGGTAGGTTTTTTTTTTTTTTTTTTTTTTTTGCCAGAGTGTCTTGGCTTTCCATGCCTGAAATACTCTCTTGGGCTTTTCAGCCAGATCAGAATGCCTTTAGGGCTGATTCTGAGGCCAGAGTGCTGTTTAGGACATCCGCTATTCTATGAGTTTGCTGAGTATCTCGCTTCCCATGTTGGATCACTCTCCCCTTTATTTATTCTATCTGTTAGTATTAGCAGGTACTAGACTTGTTTATGTGCTCCCTTTGACTCTTAGTCCTTTCATTATGATCAATTGTGAACTGAAATTGATCACTTGGACTAGTGAGATGGCATTGGTACATGCCACCTTGATGGGATTGAATTGGAATCCCCTGGTATGTTTCTAACTCTACCATTTGGGGCAAGTCAGCTTGAGCATGTCCCGAATTGCACATCTCTTCCCTCTCTTATTCCCACTCTTATGTTTAACAGGGATCACATTTCAGTTAAATTTCAACACTTAAGAATAACTGTGCATCAATTACAGAATTAAACCAGTCATATTAAGTAGAGCAGACAAAAAAAAAAACTACTAAGAGGGATAATGTATTGAGTTGTTCATTAACAGTCAGGGCTATGCTGATCAAGTCACCGTTTCTCATAGTGTCCATTTCACTTCAACAGGTTTCCTTTTTGGTGTTCAGTCCCCTGTCACCAATCAGGGAGAACATATAGTATTTGTCCCTTTGGGACTGGCTTACTTCACTCAGCATGATGTGCTGCATTTTGTTGCAAATGACTGGATTTCGTTGTTTCTTACTGCGGTATAGTATTCTAAAGAGTACATATCCCATAATTTCTTTATCCAGTCTACTGTTGATGGGCATTTGGGTTGGTTCCAGGTCTTGGCTATTGTGAATTGAGCTGCAATAAACATTAGGGTGCAGACCGCTTTTTTGTTTGCCAATTTAAATTCCTTTGGGTAAATTCCAAGGAGTGGGATGGCTGGGTCGAACGGTAGGGTTATATTCAGGTTTCTGAGGAATCTCCAGACTGACTTCCATAGTGGCTTGACCAGTTTGCATTCCCACCAACAGTGGGTTAGTGTCCCTTTTTCCCCACATCCTCGCCAGCATCTGTTTTTGGTAGATTTCTGAATGTGAGCCATTCTAACCGGGGTGAGGTGAAACCTCATTGTGGTTTTGATTTGCATTTCCCTGATTGCTAATGACCTTGAACATTTTTTCATGTGCCTGTTGGCCATTTGGATTTCCTCTTTTGAAAAATGTCTATTGAGGTCCTTGGCCCATCTCTTAAGTGGGTTGTCTGTTTTGTTTTTGTGGAGTTTCTTGATCTCTTTGTAGATTCTGGTTATTAACCCTTTATCTGTTGCATAGTTTGCAAATATTTTTTCCCATTCTGTCGGTTGTCTCTTCACTCTCCTGACTGTTTCTTTTGCAGTACAGAAACTTCTCAATTTGATGCAATCCCAATAGTTGATTTTGGCTTTGACTGCCTGTGCCTCCCAGGTCTTTTCCAGAAATTCTTTACCTGTGACAATATCTTGAAGGGTTTCTCCAATGTTCTCTAATAACTTGATGGTGTCAGGTTGTAGATTTAGGTCTTTAATCCATGTTGAGTGGATTTTTGTGTAAGGTGTAAGGTAGGGGTCTTGCTTCATGCTTCTGCACATGAAAATCCAGTTTTCCCAGCACCATTTATTGAATAGACTGTCCTTGCTCCAGGAATTGGTTTTAGATCCTTGATCAAATATAAGTTGGCTGTAGATGTTTGGGATGATTTCTGGTGTTTCAATTCTGTTCCATTGGCCTATCCATCTGTTTCTGTACCAGTACCATGCTGTTTTGATTACAACTGCCCTGTAGTATGTCCTGAAATCTGGTATTGTGATGCCTCCAGCTTTGTTTTTTTTTTGTACAAGATTGCTTTAGCTATTCAAAGTCTCTTGTGCCTCCATATGAATTTCAGCATCATTTTTTCTAGATCTGAGAAGAATGTCTTTGGTATATTGATTGGGATTGCATGAATCTATAAATTGCTTTTGGGAGAATGGACATTTTAATGATGTTGATTCTTTCAATCCATGAGCATGGAAGATTTTTCCATTTTTTGGTATCCTCTTCTATTTCTTTCTTTAAGGTTTTGTAATTTTCGTTGTAGAGATCTTTAACATCCTTGGTTAAGTTTATTCCAAGGTATTTGATTGTTTTTGTAGCTATTGTGAATGGGATTGATCTTAGCAGTTCTTTCTCAGCCATGGCATTGCTTGTGTATACAAAGGCTGATGATTCTTGTGCATTGATTTTATATCATGCCACTTTGCCAAACTCCTCTATGAGTTCCAATAGTCTCTTAGTAGAGTTCTTTGGATCCCCTAAATAAAGAATCATATCGTCTGCAAAGAGGGATAGTTTGACTTCTTCCTTCTCAATTTGTATTTCTTTCATTTCTTTTTCTTGTCTGATGGCTCTGGATAAAACTTCCAGAACTATGTTAAATAGCAGTGGTGAGAGTGGGCATCCCTGCCTGGTGCCAGATCTCAGCGGAAATGCTTCCAACTTTTCCCCATTCAATAGGATGCTGGCTGTGGGCTTTTCATAAATTGCTTTGATTATATTGAGGAATGTTCCTTCTATACCCAATTTGCTTAGAGTTTTCATCATGAAATGTGTTGAATCTTATCAAATGCTTTCTCTGCATCTATTGAGATAATCATATGGTTTTTCTTCTGCAGTCTGTTAATCTGGTGAATCACATTGATTGTTTTGCGCACATTAAACCATCCCTGCATACCAGGGACAAATCCCACTTGGTCTGGGTGGATGATTTTCCTGATGTGTTGTTGTATTCTATTGGCGAGAATTTTATTGAGGATTTTTGCGTCTATGTTCATCAGGGATATTGGTCTATAATTTTCTTTCAGTGCTGCATTTTTCTCTGGCTTAGGGATTAAGGTGATGCTGGCTTCATAGAAAGAATTTGGGAGGATTGCATCTTTTTAGATTGTTCTGAATACTTTGAGAAGAAATGGAATCAGTTCTTCTTTAAATGTCTGGTAGAATTCAGCAGTGAATCCATCTGGTCCTGGGCTTTTCTTTGTTGGGAGGGCCTTTATTACTGTTTCAATTTCTGTCTCAGTTATGGGTCTATTTAGGTTTTCTATGTCTTCATGGTTCAATTTAGGTAGATTGCATGTGTCCAGGAATCTATCCATTTCTGATAGGTTTCCCTGTTTGCTGGAATACAAGTCCTTGTAGTAATTTCTGATTATTCTTTTTATTTCTCTGGTGTCTGTTGTTATGTTTCCTTTTTCATCTCTGATTTTATTGATTTGGGTCTTTTCTCTTCTTTTTTTAGTTAGTTGGGCCAATAGGGTGTCAATTTTGTTTATTTTTTCAAAAAACCAGCTCCTCATTTGGCTGATTTTTTGTAATGTTTTTTGGATTCAATCCTGTTAATTTCTTCTCTGATTTTAATTATTTCTCTTCTCCTACTAGATTTGGGTCTGGTTTGCTGCAAATTTTCTAGGTCCTTGAGATGCGCTGAAAGCTCATTTATTTGGTGCCTTTCCAATTTCTTGATATAGGCTCCTATTGCTATAAACTTGCCTCTCAATACTGCTTTTTGCCATATCCCATAAGTTTTGATATGTTGTGTTGTTATCCTCATTTACTTCCAGAAAGTTTCTGATTTCTCTTTTGATTTCTTGAATGACCCATTGTTCATTCAGGAGCATGTTGTTCAGTCTCCACGTGTTTGCATACTTTCTGGGGTTTCCTGAGTTGCTCATTTCCAGCTTCATTCCACTGTGGTCTGAGAAGCTGCATGGTATGATTCTAATTCTTTTAAATTTGCTGAGACTTGCCTTATGACCTAGTATGTGATCAATCCTAGAGAAGGTTCCATGCACTGCTGAGAAGAATGTAAAGTCTTTAGATGTAGGATTGAAAGTTCTGTAGATATCTGTTAGATCCATTTGTGCAATAGTGTCGATTAAATCTGCTGTTTCCTTGTTGATCTTCTGTCTGGATGATCTATCTATTTCTGAGAGTGGAGTATTGAAGTCCCCCAGTACTATTGTATTGGAATCTAAGTCTCCCTTTAAGTCCCTTAACATATCTTTTAAATAGACCAGTGCCCTGTAATTAGGTGCATATACATTTATAATAGTTACATCTTCCTGTTGAATTGAACCCTTAATCATTATATAGTGCCCCTCTTTGTCTCTCTTAACAGTTTTTGTATTAAAGTTTATTTTGTCTGATATTAATATGGCTACACCTGGTTTTTTTTGGTTTTTGTTGGCATGGAATATCTTTTTCCAACCTTTCACTTTCAGTCTTCATGCATCTTTGTTAGAGAGATGTGTTTCTTGTAGGCAACAAATAGTTGGGTGTTGTTCCTTAAGCCAGTCAGCCAGTCTGTGTCTTTTAACTGGAAAGTTCAGGCCATTCACGTTTAATGTGACTATTGATACATAGTGACTTTGCCCTGCCATTTTCCCAGAGATATTTTCTAATATATGCTTTGAGCTTCCCATGCTCTTTTACTGGTAGGTGTTCTTCCTTTCCCTTCTTTTATATTGATGGCCGTGTTTCTGTGTTTCTGAGTGTAGCACATCTTTAAGTATCTTTTGCAGGGCCGGACGAGTGGCTGCAAAGTCTTTCAATTTCTGTTTGCTATGAAAGGTCTTTATTTCACCTTCATTCACAAATGAGAGCTTAGCAGGATATAATATTCTGGTCTGGCAATTTTTCTGTCTTAGCACCTGTGCTATGTCTCGCCATTCCCTCCTAGCCTGTAGTGTTTCTGATGAGAAGTCTGCTGTGAGTCTGATTGGAGATCCTCTGAGAGTAATCTGACATTTCTCTCTTGCACATTTTAGGATCTTTTCTTTATGTTTCACTGTGGTGAGTTTAATTACAACGTGTCGTGGTGAGGATCTCTTTTGGTCATGTTTACTGGGGGTTCTATGAGCTTCCTGTACTAGGATGTCTCTGTCCTTCTCCAAACCCGGAAAGTTCTCTGCTAGTATCTCACTAAAAAGGCCTTCTAATCCTTTCTCTCTCTCTCCATGCCTTCAGGAACTCCTAGAACCTGAATGTTGTTTTTTAAATAGTATCCTGTAGATTCCCAACAATATTTTTTAGATTTCTAATTTCCTCTTCTTTTCTTTGGTTTGACTGTATGTTTTCCTGTGCTCTGTCTTCTAAGTCTGATATTCTCTCTTCTGCATCACCCATTCTGTTTTTAAGGCTCTCTAATGTGTTTGTCATTTGATCTATTGAGCTCTTCATTTCATTTTGATTTCTCTTCACTATCACGCTTTCCTGTTCTACTAGTTTCTGCGTTTCATTTTGATTCTTCCTTAAAATTTCATTTTCACGAAAGAGATTTTCAATCCTGTCCAATAAGGATTTCTGTAGTTCAAGGATTTGCTTTTGAAAACTTCTAAATGTTCTTATCATAAATTTTTTGAAATCCGTATCTTGCATTTCTTCTATCTCATCATCTTCATAATCTTGGCTTTGGGTGTTCTGTTTATTTGGAGGTTTCATAGTGTCACCGTTCATCTTGTTCCCTCGATTTCTGTGTTTATTGCTTGGCATGGTTAATTCTGTTTCCCTCACTGTGAGGTTGTTTTTTTTTTTTTTTTATACTATGTCCATGTTAAGTGGACTGCCTGCTGTTTTAGGAGCCTTGGAGGCTTGAGATGGGTGTGGCCTGAGAGCTCTGCTTGGTTCTTCGGGGTTACAGGTGTGCAAAGGTGACACCCTCAGGTTATGCGTGGTAAATCTCTCTTTATTTATTTATTTATTCATTTATTTTATTTTATTTTATTTTATTTTTTATTCAGGAGGTAAGTAATATTGCAAGGCTGAGCAGAGTGGATGGTATTTAGCTTCCGATCTCTGGCTTCTACCCAAAGAGTCTGTGCAGGCTCGGTTTCTCCTGCAGACTCCCACTGGGTTGCCTAGGCTACTGAATTGTAGCCTTAACTCTCCCCTTTTATTATGTATATCCCAGCTCTTTGTCTCTTGCTTGTCTTTGCAAGGTTGGGGGAGAGTGGAACTTGTCTGTACCAGTACGCCCCCACGTTTTTATTTATTTATTTATTTATTTATTTTTCCTTCTCTCCTGTAGTCAGTCTGTTGAACTTTCCCGCTTCAATGCCCGCTTCCCTCTAAAACTCTGTCCGCCGTTTCCCCGCCAATGTCTCCGGTTACTGAGCTCACCTCCGCTTCCAGCGCCGATGTGTGGACTCAGAGCCCTGGGCTTCCCTCCTCTCCCCGCTGGTGTCTGTGTCACATTGACTCCCCTTCCCGCACTGGCTCTCAGACTCTGCGGCTCCCGCGGTTTGGCTTCCACGTGCTGGGCGACCATGCTCTCCCAGTAGGTCCTCTGAGTCACAGCGAATAGCTCCAAAAGAGTTTCCTCTGCAATTTTTTCCTGATCCTTTTTCTGAGGCTACCATAACTCTGCTTTTATTAAACTAAATTTTCCTGGACTATCGGTGCGCGCCCTCACTATTCCGCCTGATATTGAGTTCTTTTGTCTTGCTCAAGTTTTCAGACTTTGCTAGCTTTGATATCTGTGAAGCAACTTAAAGATCTTCTTGAGTGATACTGGTAGCATCAAATGCTGGTGGTTAAAAGAGCTAGAAAGAGGGAAGGGGAATTTTACAAAAACTCAAGAATAGTCTTTGAGGAGTTGGCAATGATTCTCTGGATATCAGATACATTTTTGTATATATCACGTTAGATTTTTCTGTTTTTTTTTTTTTTAAAGATTTATGTATTTATTTGAAAGGCAGATTTATAGATTGAGAGAGAGAGAGAGAGAGAGAGAGAGGTCTTCCATCTGCTGGTTCACTCCCCCAATTGGCTGCAATGGCTGGAGCTACAATGATTCAAAGCCAGGAGCCAGGAGCTTCCTCCAGGTCTCCCATGCGGGTGCGGGGCCCAGGGACTTGGGCCATCTTCTACTGCTTTCCCAGGCCATAGCAGAGAGCTGGATTGGAAGTGGAGCATCTGGGTTTTGAACTTGCGTTAACAGACTGCACCACAGCACCAGCCTGGACTGACATTGATTTACATTTTTAAGACCAGCACAAGAAACTCTGTACAATTTCTTCATGCTCCAAATCCTACAAAGACAAAAAAAAAGAAGTCACTTCAATACTCAGGGTGCTCAGCCTCAAATCCTCTTGTTCTCTCTCTCTCTAAAGATTTATTTATTTACTTATTTGAAAGGTAAAGTTAGAGAAGAGAGAGAGAGAGAGAGAGAGAGAGATTGATTTTCCATCTTCTGGTTCACTCCCCAAATGGCTGCAACAGCTGGGGCTGGGCCAGGCCGAGAAGCAGGAGCCAGGAGCTTCTTCCAGGTCTCCTACGTGGGTGCAGGGGCTCAAGCACTTGGGGCCACCTTCAGCTGCTTACCCAGGCACATCCACAACTAGAATTGGCACCCTTACGGGATGCCAGTGTTGCAGGTGGCAGCTTAAACTGCTATGCCACAATGCTGAACCCCTCTTACTCACTCGCTCACTCTCTCACACTCTCTCTCTTACTTTGACTTGTTCAAATTATTCAGTTTCTGCCTCGCCGCCAATTCAAGCTAAGCATCTCCCCGCTTTTTCTGTTTTAAAACCGAGTTTCTAGTTTGGATTGCTCTGGGATTGGGGATTTGGATGTGCTCTTATCGGGGTCAGTGTCCCTGGAAACAGTCTCATCATGTGTTTTCTTTGTAAGTGATGCCATCAGTCTTCCTAAATGTGTGGGTACGGTTTATACCTAGGTTTCACCATCATGTAGTACCTGTTTCCCTCTTCGGACACCTCTTCCTCCATGATCACCTCCCTGACACCAGCTCTAATTGATGTTATGCCCTGAAGACTTAATTGGGCCATCCCTCATGCCTGGGAGCGGTGTCTCTTTCTACCCACCAACCTCAGTATAGCAGGGTTAATTTCATGTTTTATTGTCTTCTAGCCAGTCTTTTGTAAATATCTTGTATTTGGGAAATATGCACATTCTGTTCTTTTATATCACTGAATTTCCTCATGAGGCAACCAAAAATGGAATAATTTTATCCAGTCTCATAATACAAACCAATAAATAATCATATAAATTATTGTATGTATTAAGTCATATAAATGATTATAAACTACAAATAAACAACCCAGCATCAAACAAGGCATTGATAGGATAGGCTTAAGATTGTCATATTTTGGTGAGAAGAAAAAAGCTAAAGAGAGAATGAGTTTAAACTGTTACCTAGTCCTAGATGTATCCATTTTCTAGGCCACAATAATTCTATATAACCCACAATCATAATATCTCAGCGGGAATATGTTGTAGATACTTATGTTTTTTATCTTAAGCCTATACTTGAGGGTGTCTGTATGGCTTTGCTGATGTTGTATACACCCTTTTTCATGTCTGAACCTATCCTTCCTGGGATGAATGAGACACATGTCTGTTCCATATATGTTCTTCAGTAGGATAGTCTATGTATGATTCAAAGTGAATGCAAAGAATCAAAAGTGAGGAAGTCAAGACATATAAGTCTCTGCTTATAAATTTATTGCTGTCCCATTGACCAAATGTCATGGACATGTCTGGGGATAGCACTGCCAAGGAAGGTGTGCAACCATTGGGAACATCAGTATGCTCTTGGTAAGGTACTGCAGTGGATAGGACAATGCATTTATTAGGGAAGAAGAGAGGAAGATGTATTGCTCGGACACAAAAAGTAATTTTATATAACAGATTCCCTAAGACATTTGATGATATTTCTGAAATCTCCCATTATTGTAACCAACTCTTATGATATGAAGTAGGGAAGAGTTGATATTGCAGCCTTGAGTCAGGTTGGATGGGGTACACTTTCAAGATAGAGGGTAATTTGCTTTAGTCAAAATCTACTGATTTCAATGTTGATCATGTCTAAGATACATCCACACAACATCTAGACTGATATTTGACCAAATAATTGGGTGCCGTGCCTAGCCAAGTGGACATGTAAAATTAATTGTTATATTCCAATATATGGTTCTGCATTCTGGTTTTTACTATAATAAATAAATGAAAATAATGTTCCTGATAAATCTGTATACATTTTAAACAAGTTTATTATACTGAAGAGGGAATCAAGGGTTCAGTTATGTAAAGCATGCTTACTGATGATGAGGATGATGTGGTATCTAAGAGTCTAACTCTGTGGCATGGGTTCTAGCTCAGGGGGACTTCACTCTGCCTGTTTCTGTTTCCATCATTTTCTGCACAGTCGCTGATGATGTGGCACTAACAGTGGAGCCAAGGCATTCAGGAATGGATGTCCAGAGGCTGGTGGTCTGAGAATGAGTGGATAAGTATCAACAGCTCCAGAAGGCAGAGGTTTCTCTCACAGTCTCAGGCTCAATCTAAGGCTTTCAAGGACTGAAAGTTCATATTAGAGATTGTGGTTATTTTCATTATCTCTTTTATTCTTCACAGTCTTCTGATGATGTCGATACTATTATTATAACCATTTTTAATTAAAGAAACTGAGTCTTAGAGAAGGAAAGGAACTTGAAAAGTAGTATCATGGTCCCAAAATGAGAGTGCTATCCTTTCCCTTGCCAGGAAATGGGAGAGGCTGATAAAACCTGGTATTGGAGGAATTCTGGCTGTTGTGATTTCATAGTGGCCTTAAGAACTGACATACAGGCCGACACCTTGGTGTTTTGGGTTAAGTTTCCACCTGCAGTGCCAGCATCCCGTATGGGCACCGACTTGAGTTACAGCTGCTCCACTTCCAATCCAGTTCTCTGCTATGGCCTGGGGAAATAGTAGAAGATGACCCAAGTCCTTGGGCCCCTGCACTCGTGTGGGAGACTGGGAAGAAGCAACTGGCTCCTAGCTTCGGATCCTTGCAGCTCTGGCTGTTGTGGCCAGTTGGGAAGTGAACCAGTGGATGGAAGACTGATCTCTCTCTCTCTCTCTCTCTCTCTCTCTCTCTCTCTTTCTCTGCCTCTCCTTCTCTCTCTCTGACTTTCAAATAAAATAAATAATTCTTTAAAAAAAAAACTGACTTCCACACTGAGAGTTGTAATGTCCAAAGAGCCTTGAGATCTGAGGAAGCGTACATTCTGGTTGATTATCAAATACTTACATATTATACCATTATCTTGTTGGAAAAACACATGGAGGTGTGTCTCTGAGGGGAAAAATCAGTGTGTACTTGCCATTATTGGAGTAATAATGAAAAGTGACAAGTTTGAAAGTAAATGTTTGAGTGACACATGTCCTTGAAGTACCATTGTAACATGGAGATCAATTAAAGAATTATGGAATGTTAGTGCAGGAAGGGACCTCTGAGATTATCTAATACAACCTCTTTAATTTATAGGTGAGGAAGCTGATTCCTGGACAGATTGTGTTCAACATATTTCAGTCAGTTCTATCCAATATTGCATTGATATAAAATAGTAATTTTACGCTGAGAATATGACTTCAGTGAACATATATCTTTGAATTTTCTGGACAATGTCATTTTAAAATCTACTGTTGACTCAAATCTATTGATGTGTTCTGGACACTAATATTTCAGGACTCAAACTATATCCCCAATTCCATATTTCACTATCAGAAGTGGCACAAGGGTTCCAACTCAGACTTTTTGTTCCAACAGTTTTGGGTATGGAAAATATGTTCACCATAATCATGATTGAGTGTGCTTGTTTCCAGCCCAGTGGAGAAAGATGAGTCATAATTTTCTTTCTCAAGGTGTTTTTTCTATTTTCATGGCACTTTTAATCTTGCTCCCCTTGGCTTCCTCTTCTCCGCCTTTGCATTCTTTGGTTACTACCTTTGTTTTACACTATTAGGACTCTGCTTATCTCTATTGGTAGGATATCTAGGAATTGGGACTGTATATTAACAAGCCATGTTGAGAAATATAGGCGTTAGTTTGTAGAAGGAAGTAACCTACAATGTGAGCACAATTAATTGGGAGGTGTTATTAAATTCATCTATAACAATGTCCTAATTAGTACCCACATAGCTGCTTGGGTAATATATGGTCCTTAATAACTGAATTAAGTGATACATTCATTTGATAGAAAAAATAGAATCCAAGAATAATTTTTTATCAATATATGTTTTCCATGAACTTTGAAATCTTTTTTGCACCAAAATAAACTTACATTTTAAATCTACTTTTCATGGATTTTTGAGCTAAACTTGAAGAGGCAGAATTCAAATTCATCTTAGAAATCATTGCTGTTTAACTTTTCCAGCAAAAGTAACAAAAAATAAAAAGATAACTTCCTTGAGAGAGAACCACATAATAGCATCATATTCTAGGAATCTCCTGGTGTGTATAGCCAGTACACATTTACTGTTGTAACAAAGACTGCTGGTGACTCCTGTTAATTCTACTTTATGGATACAGTTAAACCTAGGATAATTATCAAGTAGATCAAAAGCTGCAAGGTGTTTTTGGGGGCAAATATACAGACTGTGGCACTACATCTTTGGATTCTCTTACTTATTTTTTCTCAGAAAAAAAAAATCACCCTCCTCACCTACCAACACCAGCAGAAGAGAAGAGG
This sequence comes from Oryctolagus cuniculus, assembly GCF_051225735.1. Classification (NCBI taxonomy): domain Eukaryota; kingdom Metazoa; phylum Chordata; class Mammalia; order Lagomorpha; family Leporidae; genus Oryctolagus; species Oryctolagus cuniculus. The sequence goes on along the minus strand of NC_142875.1, from coordinate 9,387,627 downwards.
CATGCTGCTGCAGGCAGTAATCAGAAAGGCTTCCCCAGGATAAATGGAGCCTTTGAGAGAATCCATCACTACTGTATTGAACTCTTTCTTCATTAGGGTTGAGCCAGTGGCAGACGGTTCTCCTCCAGTAACACATCTCTGAATTGGAGAATAGGTTTTCTACAAGAGTGAGAGATTTGTAATCAAGGAAATCGTTTATCTTTCTTCCTTCTTCTAGAAGCTCTGTGCCATTTAGTTACATGACTGGTAGTTTATCTTGGGTGATTCTCATCCCTTCCCCCACAGAACAGCTTAATCCAGCATCGTTTTCCCAACTTCCAGGCTGTGGCAGGCTCTTGAGATCTCGTACACATGCTTAAGCTCTATATGAATGAAATTTCTTGGCTGATGTCCTATTAATGAAACCCAGAAGTATAAAGTTTCTAAGCCACTAAAGGTAATCATCACGTTTCTCTTGTTCCTACAGGACTGGTGTGCTATTTCTGCCAGCTGTCAATGAAGGAGACAAGGAAGATCATATAACTTACCACATTGAGGAAAAAAAAAGTCTGTAGAGGTAAAAGAAAGAATGGAAGGGACCGAGGTTACCATTCTATTGAGATGGGGGAATGTTTGGAGGAGGATACACACCATGGCCTCAAGGTTATTCCGCTAACCAGAGCTTCTTATTGTTGATTAGTACAGGAATGAATGAGCTCAAGATCAAATTCAAACCTTAGGTGACCTAATTCACAGCTCTGATTTCATCCAGTTTTTCATAAGTAGTATTTTCTTATACAAGAGGGATCCTCGCTAAAGAACAGGAATGAAACTGTAAAAATCAAGCTTTAGTATTAGGAAAGCATCCCAGAGCAAATGTTTGGCCAACAACTGCTCTGACAGAACAACTTTTTATACAAAACCAGCACACATTCTATTTTGGAATTCATTGGAGTTGTTATATAGAGGAATGATGAATAGTCCCAGATTTCATTCACGAATCTTCCTTTCAGAATTATGACACTGAGTAGGTCACTTGAATTCACAGGGTCTCCATCTTTTCATTTGCAATGTGGGGACAATTAACTAAGTGTATGAAAATCACTTAGTGAATCTCCTCTCCCTGTTCTGTGCAGCTCTTTTTAAATCTTTAACTTATGGAGTTCCTAGGAGGATTGAGTGGACTTCTATATACTAAAGTACTTTATAAATGTAAATTCTTACACATATGTAAGCTATTAATATGGTTATATCCTTTTTGTGTGTGCCCACGTGCAGGTGTGTGCAAATACATATGTATGAGAGATGGAGACAGTATGTACTGCTATATGTGTTTGTCTGTTTGGTTTCCTGTCCCATGTATGAGAGTACTTAATACAATGTGAAAAAGCAAGCAATGCCATATCTAATATTTTTAAATAATCAATTCCATTTAAACCACAGACTCACAGGAGAATTACATCAGTCTCCTGGAGGCTGCAATGTGGCTCTGGGTGAGATTGGATCTGCCACTCTGAACCTCTAAGCTGAGCAAATGTGTGTATGTGTTTTAATGGGTTTCCATGGTGGGTTGACCTTTCCAGTATGTAGGTGAGCCGACTTCAGTTCCTGGATCTGAAACCTTCTGAGGCATGCTTGGCCCGGAGGGTAGAAGGTATTTTCTAATCAATAACACTTCAAGTTAGCAAAAACCTACATAAGCTGAATTTTGCAAAATCTTATAGCACTTTGTGACAAAGTCATTTATGAATGTTCTATAGCATTTAAAAGGCTCTTTGTGTACCCTGTAAGAATTCCAAGCAATGAATTTTGCTTAGTTTTTAAGGGGGAGAAAAGTCTTCCATTTAATTTTTAAAGGAGTGCATGAATAAATTTCATTCGGCTTTAGTTGCCAACATCTGTTGTTTATTTCAGAGTTGGAATCATGAAATGTTAGATCGACCAGGGGCCTTAGAGACCTTGAGTCCAGTGGTTTTTGAACTGGGCTTTGCAGAGCCCTAGAAGTCTTTGGAGGTACCTCTGGGGTCCCCACAGGCAGGGACAGATGGTTTACTGGTTGGAAGAGTTCCAAAAGCATGAACCCATGCAATTAGAGCAGCATCATTTGAAAATGATTCATCTATTCAAGTCCCCCATCCTCCCATATTTTAGAAAACTGACAAATCACCTATATACTCTGAATCCTTTATTTTATCATTGAGGATTTAAAGCTTCAAGAACAATGGTTTTTAAGATTATGAAGATAGTAGGCAAGTAGAATCCAGGTCTATTGGTTCTTATTTTAGTATTACTTCAACTGAAGAAGAGAGTGATAGGTAAGGGAGAACAAACAAGTCTTATGTTTCATTTAAAGACAGGGAAAGTGCTCATGAATGGATGTTTAGGTATTCCATACAGACTTACTTACTTATTTATTTATTTATTTATTTTGCTTCAAACTTTTATTTAATGAATATAAATTTCCAAAGTACAGCTTATGGATTACAATGGCTTCCCCCCCCCATAATGTCCCTCCCACCTGCAACCCTCCCCTTTCCCACTCCCTCTCCCCTTCCATTCACATGAAGATTCATTTTCAATTCTCTTTATATACAGAAGATCAGTTTAGCATACATTAAGTAAAGATTTCAACAGTTTGCTCCCACACAGAAACATAAAGTGAAAAATACTGTTTGAGTACTAGTTGTAGCATTAAATCTCAATGTACAGCACACTAAGGACAAAGATCCCACATGAGGAGTAAGTGCACAGTGATTCCTGTTGTTGACTTAACAAACTGACACTCTTGTTTATGGCCTCAGTAATCACCCTAGGCTCTTGTCATGAGCTGCCAAGGCTATGGAAGGCCCCTGAGTTCACCGACTCTGATCATATTTAGACAAGGCCATGGTCAAAGTGGAAGTTCTCTCCTCCCTTCAGAGAAAGGTACCTCCCTCTTTGATGACCCATTCTTTCCACTGGGATCTCACTCCCAGAGATCCCCCATTTAGGTTTTTTTTTTTTTCCCCCAGAGTGTCTTGGCTTTCCATGCCTGAAATACTCTCATGGGCTTTTCAGCCAGATCCGCATGCCTTAAGGGCTGATTCTGAGGCCAGAGTGTTGTTTAGGACATCTGCCATTCTATGGGTCTGCTGTGTATCTCACTTCCCATGTTGGATCATTCTCTCCCTTTTTGATTCTATCAGCTCGTATTTGCAGACACTATTCTTGTTTATGTGATCCCTTTGGTTCTTATTCCTATCATTATGATCAATTGTGAACAGAAATTGATCACTGGGACTAGTGAGATGGCATTGGTACATGACACCTTGATGGGATTGAATTGGAATCCCCTGGTATGTTTCTAACTCTACCGTTTGACTTACTTATTTATTTATTGAGTAAACTGTTGGGATGCCATGGGGGAATACAGGAAAAGAAGACCCAATTTGTGTCAGAGGAAAACAAAGAAACATTTATTATACTACGCAAGACACAAAAATGGACAGGATAAAGAAAACTTCAAGTTCAGCACTAAGTTTAAGTGTGCTTTAATTTTTGTGGCATTTTACTATAGTGGAGCAAAATTGTTCACTTTCAACATCTTGCCAATTCGAGGGGGGACTGACCGTGAGAAACTCGAGAAACTGGGGTGATCCCCCAGTGGGCTAGAACAATGGGATAAGGAGGGAGAGAATATGTTGAGGGAGGGAGGCAGATCCAGTTCTCTTGTGTGCTTTATAAGCATAATGAAGTATTTACATCAAAATTTTGAAGCTGATGAAGGACAGTTGAAGGGCCCTAAACATGGGAATGGTATGGTTTCTCTTAAAATATGGTCCATATTTCTACCATGTGGAGAATAATTATGGATGTCAGTAATGGAAACAGAGATCTGGTTTAGCAGACCTTGTGTTACAATGGATGAGACTATTGCTTAGTAAAGTTCAGTGGTTAGATGTATATTGGAGAAGGTGACCAGATTCAACATAGAGTTTGAAATAGAACTTGCTCATGTTTAAATACACAAAGCAAAGAAAAGGGAGGGTTCAGAGATGGATTGGGGATTTTTGGTTTAAACAACATGGTAATTGTGGTAACTGGGGAGACATAGCAAATACTAACAGAACAGCTTGGCCATGCTAATTTTGAGATGCTTATTGGATCTCCAGACGGAGGAAGCTTCTCGTCTGTTGTAGACCAGAGTCTGGATTTAACACCTTGTAGACTCATATTTGAAGAGATTTAGTCCTGAATACTTTCTTTCAGTCATGAAAAGTATAACTTTATTATCTAGGAATTTTGAGATGGGAATGACTGATAAGAATAATTGGACAAGAGCAATTTGGCATTGTCAATTTCAGAGGAAAGTAAGGCAGCATGTGGATACAGGGGGAAGAGGTTTGTGATGTAACCTTGGGTAAAGGAAAGGGTGCAGGATGTTGAGGGAAAGTAGATGTGGGCCTTGATACTCTTGCAGGGAGAAGGGAGCAAAGATGCATAAGAGAGACTGACATGATTTGGGCTGAGTCCTCCCTTGTCTGCAGAGGTTCAATGGCATCCCATTCTAAGTATCAATTATTGGTAGTTTAAATAAAAGTACTTCCACTTCATATTTTCTTAACTCAAGTATTGAAGTGATTCTGTACCTATGACTATAGCAGGATACAAGAAGTAGAGGAAACATTCTATACAGATACCTTCAGAAGACATTGGATATTTGGGTGGAGTGTTGGAAACACATTCTATGATAATGCAGATTAAAGACAAAAGAGTGAAAAATATATTGTTGGAGATAAAGGGAATAAAGATTCTGAACATTTTCTAACAAACAAGGCGTTGTGCCTATATGGGAAATTCATCATATTTGTTAATGTTTGGAAATAGTCAGGAAAGTGAAGAGGCGACCAACAGAATGGGAGACGTTATTCCCAAACTACACAACAGATAAAGGATTAACAACTAGAATCTATCAAATGATCAAGAAATACCACAGAATAAAAACAAACAACCCAATAAAAAGATGGGCCAAGGACCTTAACAGACATTTTTTTTTCAAAAGAGGAAATCCAAATCGCCAACAAACACATGAAAAAATGCTCAGGATCCCTAGCCATCAGGGAAATGCAGATCAAAACCACAATGAGGTTTCACCTCACTCTGGTTAGATTGGATTACATACAGAAATCAACCAACAACAGATGCTGGTGAGGATGTGGGGAAAAAGGGACACTAATCCACTGTTGGTGGGAATGCAAGCTGGTAAAGCCACTATGGAAGTCAGTCTGGAGATTCCTCAGAAACCTGAATATAGCACTACCACAGGACCCAGCCATCCCACTCCTTGGAATTTACCCAAATGGAATTAAAGGGGAGAAAAAAAGAGCCATTTGCACCTCAATATTTGTTGCAGCTCAATTCACAATAGCTAAGACATGGAAGCAACCTAAATGTCCATCAGCGGATGACTGGATAAAGAAACTATGGGATATGTACTCTGTGGAACACTATACAGCAGTAAAAAACAATGAAATCCAGGTATTTACAACAAAATGGAGGAAGCTGGAAAACATCATGCTGAGTGAAATAAGCCAGTCCAAAATGAACAAATATCATATGTTCTCCCTGATCGATGGCAACTAAATGAGCATTGAAAATGATACCCATTGAAGTTAAATGGACACTATGAGAAAATAACATGATCAGCCCTTGTCTAGACTATTGAGGAACAACTTATTATTTTATTCCTTTTAGTATTTTTGTTGTTGCTGCTCTGTTTGTTCTACATAAGACCACTGGTTGAACTCTGTCATCAATACACAGTCATTCTTAGGCGTTTAAAAATTAACAGAAAAGTAGTGATCTCTGTTAAACATAGGAGTGGGAATAAGAGAGGGAGGAGATATATAGGTCGGTACAGGCTCACTCGGACTTACCTCCAATGGTGGAACTAGAAATGTGCCAGGGGATTTCAACTCAGTCTTATCAAGGAGGCATGTACCAATGCCAGCGCACTTGGTAAAGTGATAAGTATAGGTACACAACCGATCAAAAAGATAGGGTAAGTGTCGAAGAGATTTTTACAAACAAGACCAGTGTAAGCAAATAATGAAGGATAGAATTAAAAGGGAGAGAATGATCCTGCGGGGGAAGCAGGACACACAGCGGACTCATAGAATGGCAAATGCCCAAAACAGCACTGCGGCCTCACAATCAACAGTTGGGGCATTCGAATCTGGCTAAAAGGCCCATGAGAGTCTCACAGGCATGGAAAGCCACAACACGGTGGCAAAAACAATCTAAATGAAAGATCCTGGTGAACAAGACCCCAGCGGAAGGAACAGGCCATCAAGGAGGGAGGTGCTTTTCTCCAAAGGGAGGAAGGAACCTCCACTGTGATATGGCCTTGACTAAACAAGTTCAGAGTTGGTGAACTCAAGGGGCTTCCATAGCCTACACAGCTCATGGCAAGAGCCTTGGGTGATTGCTGACGCCATAAATAAGAGTGCCAATTGTTAAATCAACAATGGGAGTCACTGGGTACATGCTCCCCACGTAGGATCTCTGTCCTTAATGTGTTTAACTATGAAACTCAAAAACAACACTACTAGTCGAACAATACCCTATACCTTATGTGGTTGTGTGAGTGCAGCCTGTTGAAATCCTTGCTCAGTGTAGACTAAGTTGCTCTTCTGTATATGAAGGTAAGTGAAAATGAAACTCGATCAAGGGTGGGATGGGAGAGGGAGTGGGAGAGGGGAGGGCCGCAGGAGGGAGGGAGGTTGGGGGGGCACAACAATACAAAAGTTGCACTTTGTAAATTTGTAAATTCACATTTATTAAATAATAAAAAAATAAAAAATAGAGACATCATATTGATGAAATTCAGTTAAAATAATAAGTGATTGGGGTTGGTATTGTGGTGTAGCAGGTGCAGTTGCCACCTGCAATATCCTATATGGGCACTGGCTCAAGTCTTGGCTGCTCCATTTCTGATCCAGCTACATGCTCATGGTCTGAGACAACAGCATAAGATGACCCATGTGTTTGGGATCATGTCTCCCATGTAGGAGACCCAGGTAAATCTCCTGGCTCCTGTAATTGGTCTGGCCCAGCCCCAACTAATATAGATATTTGAGGATTGAATCAGCAGAAGGAAGAACTCCCTCTATGTATCTGTAACTCTGCCTTTCCAATAAATAAAATAAAACTTTTAAAAAATAGTGAGAGAAAAAGGAGAGAACCATCCAACATGGGAAGCAGGATACACAGCAGACTCACTGAATGGCAGATGTCCTAAACAGCACTCTGGCCTCAGAATCAGCCCTTAAGGCATTCAGATCTGGCCAAAAAGCCCATGAGAGTATTTCAGGCGTGGAAAGCCAAGACGCTCTGGCAAAACAAACAAACAAACAAACAAAAAACAAACCACCCAAATGAAAGATCTCTGTGAGTGACATCCCAGTGGAAAGAATGGACCATCAAAGGAGGTACCTTTCTCTGAAGGGAGGAGAGAACTTCCACTTTGGCTATAGCCTTGTCTAAATAATCAGAGTTGGCGAACTCAAGAGGCTTCCATAGCCTTGGCAGCTCATGAGAAGAGCCTTGGGTGATTACTGACGTCATAAATAAAAGTGTCAATTGTTAAATCAACAACAGGAGTCACTGTGCACTTACTCCTCATGTAGGATCTCTGTCCTTAATGTGTTGTACTATGTGAATTAACGGTAAAACTAGTACTCAAACAGTACTTTAAACTTTGTGTTTCTGTGTGGGTGTAAACTGTTGAAATCTTTAATATATACTAAATTGATCTTCTGTATAAAAAGATAATTGAAAATGAATCTTGATGAAGAATGGGTTGGGTGGGGGAGTGGGAGATGGGATGGTTGTGGGTGGGAGGATGGTTTGGGGGGAAAAGCTGCTATAATCCAAAAGTTGTACTTTGGAAATTTATATTTATTAAATAAAAGTTAAAAAAAAGAACTCTGTCGAACAAAACATTTGGGCTATCTGCTATGCTTTTTATGCAGTATAGAGTTGGGATTTCTCTGTTCTTAAGAACGTTACCCTCCAGTCAGGGTGACACTGACTGAAAATGTTCACACACAAATGTTTTATAAAAATTATAATTTATAATCATGCTATAAAGAATAATACCTGACAATGAAGAAGAAAATAATGGGAAACAACTCAGGACAAAGTGTCATTTGGGATAAAAGGTGGCAAAATTGGGCTTGTGCACACATTGTATTCTTGCATCTTTTTCAGTGTTTACATTGATTGCCTGAAGTAGATAAGAGAATGAGGGAAGTCATGCTCCTTACCCATCCTATTATGGCATCAACCTACTGTTCTGTCTTCTCTGAAATTGTCTCCATTGGAACCTGTCTATTGGAGAAAAATACTGCTCCTATTTTATAGCAATGGCCAATGTATAAAAGTTGAGAAAGAACATGAGTCAATGAGTGGCTTTCCTACAGAAACTACTATTCAAATGCATTGCATTCCCTGGAAGTAGAGAGAATGTTTGAGTTTTCTGTAGTCCTTTTCCAAGCACACATTATCACCACTAAGCCACCGTCAACACAACTTCTCTTCCTAATTTATCAGATTATCTAATTTTCATTTGCAGAAAGCAGAGGAATAAAGACTATTGGGTTTTCTTTATGGCTACTGCTGCTCCATTATCATGACCAACTAACAAATATATGATTTGGGGGAAAACAAAAACAACATCATCTCAGTTGCTTAGTGTCTCTTGGGAAGTTACTTTAGCACTTTCAGAGTTTCTTCATGCCAATTTTTCCACGTATATAAATAATGTTAACATGAATGTTTTTTTCTAAATAACAAAGGAGAAAAGTAATGCAGATTCAGATGTAACCTGGGAATAATATGATTTCCCTATTTAACACATTAACCATTTCCAGTATTTCAAATAGAGGCAATTTTTCAATGAAAATACAATTTTCCTATATGTTTATTCAGAGTAAGTTGAGACAAGTATTCCTGGGAGGTATACAAACTTCTATATTTTCATACTCTTAAGAATTTTCTGGCCTTGTCCAACCCCCTCTCCCCCACAAAGCGAGAATTATTTTCCTGTTTTCAGACATTGCTAAAATATTTTATTTACTTTTCTTGTAATGACTTTGGTGAGTGAGTCATACATCAAACTTAATCATCAAGCCCCAGAAAATGAACAAGAACTGAAAAACACATACAAGGGGAATGATTTGACCTTACTAATTATGAAGAGGAAGCTTGGTGCAGGTGTCTTCCTGTAGTTAAGGGCAATACTCCTGAGAACATGAGTGCATTGCATGTTACAATGTGTTTCTACTCAAAAGACAGTTTGCGGAAAGTGAAAACACCCTGTGCACAGCTCAGTACTTATTCTAAAATATAGTTGGATGTTGATAATCACCTACATGTCGAGATAGTGTATGTTGTGTTTGATGCTGGTGTAGGCAGTTTAATTGGCCTCCATAGAATTTGAGCTAGCAGGGGAGGAGAAAAGCAAATAGGAGGCTTAGCAACAGTATTCATCTGGAAGGAATGCTGAGTGTTTTGTTTCCTAGGATCAAAGCAGCTCTGGTTTGAAAATTAAAATACATGGACACAGTACATACGCACATGGACACTAAAACAAACATCTAATTTTGAAAAAGGCATAATAATTAAAGCCACGCCAACAAAAATCTTCAATTATAAAGATTGATCCTTCCCACCAGTGAGCTGTTCTTATGGTACTAGTAATTGGGAGGAAATCCAAGGCCCTAACTAAACTGGGACGCTTCCCTGGAAAGCCATTAAGTATTCATGATCCTTCTCACTCCACTGGAGCTGTTCTCAGAATCTCTGATGACCACATTCGTGCTAAATCTACTGTCAGTTTTCAGTCTATGTCTTACTAGCCCTATCTGCAGCACTGACACAGCTCATCGCTGTCTCCTTTCTGGAACTCATTCTTCGCTTGGCTTCCAGGAACACACGCTCTCTTGGGCTTACCCCTCCATGACTGGCTTCTCCTTCTCTCGTCTCCTTTGCTGGTGCTTCCCTATCTTTCCATTGTTTTTCTTTTCTTCTTATTCTTTTTTTCCTTCTTCTTTTTTTGAAGATTTATTTATTTATTTGAAAGGCAGAGTTACAGAGAGGCAGAGTCAGAGAGAGAGGTCTTCCATCCACTATTTCACTCCCTAAATGGCCATCACAGCCATGGCTGAGCAGAGCAGAAGACAGGAGCTTCTTCCAGGTCTCCCATGTGAGTGCAAGGCCCAAGGACTTGAGTCATCTTCTACTGTTTTTCCAGGCCATATCAGAGAGCTGGATCAGAAGTAGAGCAACTGGGACTTGAACCTGCATCCATAAGGGATGCTGGCACTGCAGGTGATGGCTTTATCAGCTATGCCACAGCACCAGCCCACCCTCATCTTTCTTATTACCTAATTTGGGAAGGTCTCAGTGTTCTGTCCTTGGGTCTCTCCTCACTACTTAGACTCTTTATTTTTATTTTTTAAAGATATTATTTGTTTATTTGAGAGGCAGAGTTACAGGGTGGGGGGACAAAGAGAGAGAGAGGGAGAAAGAGAGCTCTTCCATCTGTTGGTTCATGCCCCAGATGGCCACACAGACTGGAGCTGGGCTGAACTGAAGCCATGAGCTGGGAGCTTCCTCTGGACCTCCCATGTAGGTGCAGGGGCCCAAGCACTTGGGCCATTCTCTGCTGCTTTCCAAGGCCATTGGCGGAGAGCTGAATCAGAAGTGGAGCAGCAGGGACACAAATAGCACCCAAATGGGATACTGGCACCGCAGGTGAAGGCTTCGCCTACTACACCACAGTGCAGGCCCCACTGCCTAAGACTCTTTTGATGGTCTCATCCCGCCTCATGGATGTACGTAATCCATATGTTGAGGGCTCCCTGATTTTTCTATCCAGCGCCAATGCACCCTCAGGATTTCTGGGTTTTTTGACGAACTGCCTCTTCAAGATTTCCACTTATCCCATGAGGATCTTCAGTTTAGGTTAAAAACAGATTTTAGCCTTCCATCCCCCCGACCCTATCCTGCTCTTCCTGCAGCCCTTCCATCTCACCTGCTAGCAACTCCCTGCTGCCAGCTGCTCTGGATAAAAACTTTGCAGGATCCTTAGTTCCTCTCTATGTTTCATACCCCATATCCTAATCAGTTTGGGATGCTATAAGAAATTACCGTAGACTAAGTGTTTTGCCAACAGCAGAAATTTATTGTAGAAATCCGAGATCAGGGTGCCAACATGGTCGGGTTCCTGTTGCAGGTTGCACATTGTGGACTTCTTGTTAGAGAACAGGACACTAAACCTGTAGGAGCTTGCATGTCCAAGGCATTACCCCAGGATATCATTGAAGGGACACAAATATTGAGTCTGCAATACCCCACACTTAATTTGTAAACAAATCCTATGAACTGTACCTGAGAATAGATCCAGACTCCAACTCATTCAAACACCATTACTCTTAATACATGGTCCATGTAACTCTCATGTCTAGACAGGATCATTATTGTGGCCACCTTCTCCTCCTCCTTCCCCTCCTCCTCCTTCTTTTTACAACTTATTCATTTATTTGAAAAGCAGACTTACAGAGAGGCAGAAGCAGAGAGAGAGAAGTCTTCCATCTACTGATTCACTCCCCCACATGGCCACAATGGCTGGAGCTGAGCCAATCCGAAGCCAGGAGCCAGGAGTTTCTTCTGAGTCTCCCGCATGAGTGCAGGGGCCCAAGGACTTGATGTATCTTTTGCTGCTTTCCCTAGCCATAGCAGAGAGCTGGATCAGAAGTAGAGCAGCCAGGGCTTGAACTAGCACCCATATGCAATGCTGACGCTGCAGGTGGCTTTACCCACTTCACCACAGTGCTGGCCCCTACTATGGCCTTCTAATTGTAAAAGGCTGCAGTTTTCCCCTTCTTCCATACTTACTTCCAGCAGTTTATCTGGAACATACTGCCTAAGTGATTTGTTTTTAAAATGAGTAGTTGGCAACCCTCTATTCAAAACCCTCAAGGATTTTCACATTCTCCCAGAAAAGTCAGTCTTTACAAGGCTCCCCTCCAGTTCCACTGCTAATAACTCCCTCCTTGTGCCTGCCTGGCTAAACCGCAGTGGTATTCATTTGTATATATGTGATTAATATGTATATATAATATATATTGATTATGTTTATCCTATTTTATATAGTATACAATTATACATTTTGCATATTTATTATATTTATATATTATTTATGTTATATATAAAACATATATATATATATATATATCTGGAATTGGGTCACCAGACCATGAAAGCTGAAAAGTCCCATGGTCACCATCTACAAGGTGATGGCCCAAGAGATGATGGTATAATTCACTCTGAGTCTGAAGGCTTGAGAACTGGGGTAGCTGACGGTGTAAGCTAGACTTACGTGAATTTTCCCTCCATCCACCTTTTGTTCTTTTCAGGCCGTTTGCAGGTTGGATAATGCCTGTATACCATGAAGAGAAACATTTATTTTACTGAGTTCACCGATTCATATCCTAACACCTCACAGACACATCCAGAAATAATGTTTAACCAAGTATAAGGCATTCCAACCTAGTTGGGCTAATATACAAAATGAATCATTACAATATGCATGTAAAGCTTTCTAACACAAAATAGAAAGTTAAGTACTTTAGTAAGACAGATGAAGTCTCAGCACTGGAGTCAAGATTTTACTGACGGAGTCATAGGCTATAGCTAGAATCAGTCTTCTGCTTTGTGTTAGCTCTTTGAACTTGGTTGAATTACTTGACTTTTGATTTATAGATTAGGATTGATGATGATGGTGGTGATGATTTTCTCATTGGTTTGTTGAGATTGAAAGAGGCTATGTATGCAAAGGACTTACAGTATGGTTAGCTCATCCCCCAATCTCAAATAGAAACTTAATGCAGTGAGAGAATTTGTGTGTCCAGAGGAACTCCTGTGGGGACTATTTTTCTTTATTTTTTTATATGATGTGACAGGATACATTTTTTAAAAAGATGAGAAATATGTAAGTAATTGTGGCAAAGAAAATTGAGAGTTAATTTTTTGGCTCAGTTTGACTTTTGCAGTAACCACATTACTGTATGTCTTCCATGTGAATTCTCTTTGACTAGAAAGGCAGACTTGCATGTATATTCTTGATGAATGGGGCAATATACTAGATTGAAAAACAAAATCAAGCTTGTTTTTATAAATTGATTTGATTGTTAATATCCTCTGAGGACTTAGACTCAAAAATATATCAGGATTATATAGATTCTACTAAGAAACAAAATTGAGCTCCTTAGTTAGCTATAAATCTATCACTCTGCTGTCAGCCACCGAAACAATGAGAGCCCCTTCTTTTCTGACCGGATCATTAGAAGATGTGCCTATGCTCATGTAAAACATTGAATTTTTCATATTCTGGATCATTTTTTTGATCAGTCTCATCAAATTCCATTTTAAAGACATAAAGGAATGTTATTTTCTATATTTTTTAACATCTTCATCTCTGCTTCTGACTTTGGTTTGTCCTTGATTTTCAAGTATTTGATTTCCCTTCAATTATTGTAAAATAGTCACCTATCTTAAATGTTTCATCTGGTATGAGTAGCTGTGTAAGATAATTGTTATACATCCTAAAATTTCTTCTACAATATATTCCTTCTGAGGAATTCATAAGCAGTTTTAAAATGTGTCATTTTTAAATTAACAAAATGATTGATAATTATCTCCTGTTATTTAAATAATTATCTCCTGTTATGTATTCTTAGCACTTTTTTTTTTTTTTTTTGACAAGCAGAGTGGATAGTGAGGGAGAGGCAGAGAGAAAGGTCTTCCTTTTTTTCTGTTGGTTCACCCCCCAGTGGCTGCTGCGTCCGGTGCACCGCGCTGATCCGATGATCCGTAGCCAGGAGCCAGGTCTTTCTCCTGGTCTCCCTTGTGGGTGCAGGGCCCAAGCACTTGGGCCATCCTCCACTGCACTCCTGGGCCATAGCAGAGAGCTGGACTGGAAGAGGAGCAACCGGGACAGAATCTGGTGCCCCGACTGGGACTAGAACCCGGGGTACCGGCGCCGCAGGCAGGGGATTAGCCTATTGAGCCGCCGTGCCGGCCTCTTAACAGCACAATTTTTAAAAGGTATGGTGATATTTGGACCCAAATGATGAACAAAATGCATTTGTGGAATCATTGATAGCATTAATGAATTGTCTACTTTCTTTAACCATATATAAAAGGGCTAGTTTGAATAAGTCTCCCCAGTGTTCTTATATTATTTGGAGTCCAAGTCACTCTTGATCATCTCATCCTGTTCTTCCCATCATAGCACTTCCCGAAATGTGAGTTGTTTAATGTTGCAGCTTCCCTGGAATGTGAGTTTCATGAGAGCAGGAACTGTATCTGTCCCACTCTCAGCATCAAAAAGTATAGCTCACATTCACAAGGAGCTTAAAAAATATGTGCTCAGTGAATTTAAATTGATGAAATTCAGATTTAGTTAAATATTAGTTTATAAATGCAACACTGGACAGCTGTTATCATTGGTGAATCATTTTGCTTGACCTGTAGAAAGTAAATAGTTTAGTTTAGTTGTACCGAGTTTTCAGGAGCCAGGAGAAGATCGGTTGAGAATATTTCAGGTCAGGTACTTGGCTAGCATCAGTGATATTCTAGCAAATCAGCATTCTGTGATGAGGCATACAGAGGAGGCCAAGCCCAGACTGAACTGAGACTTCTGTCTCCTTGTCAATGTTATAGCAAAAGAATGAATTTGTGTTGACCATGTGCTTAAATTCTGTGTGTGTTTGTGACCATTATTACTGACTTCATAATAAGAATAGTTAGTGGAGAAACATAATTGGTTACTCACTTTAACTTCCCATGTACCACCACAATTTATCCAAGCATACTTTTTTCTTGAATCATTGAAAGTTTTTGATAAAATTTGAACTTGTTGCGCAAAGATAGTTGCCTGAAAGGAAGTAATGAAGCATATACAAACTGAAATACTGTTTAGAAAGTAGATAGAACAATGCAACCAAATTTATATTAGGCTTAGCTTTCCAGGAGCTTACAAAGAAGAGATTGATTATTTATTTTTAAAGATTTATTTATTTATTTGAAAAGTGGAGTTACAGATGCAGAGAGAGAGAGAGACAGAGAGAGAGAGACAGAGAGAGAGAGAGGGAGAGGTCTTCCATCCACTTGTTCAATCCCCAAGTGGCTGCAAGGGCCAGAGCTGTGCTGATCCAAAGCCAGAAGCCTGGAGCTTCTTCTAGGTCTCCCATGTGGGTGCAGGGGCCAAGGAGTGGGCCATCTTCTACTCTCTCTGAGACCATAGCAGAGAGCTGGATCAGAAGTACAGCAGCCAGCACTCAAATCAGTGCCCATATGGGATGCTGGCACTGCAGGCTGCAGCTTTCCTTGCTATGCCACAGCGCCAACCCTGAAGAGACTGATTATTATGGGAGAAATGTGGAGTGTGAAGCCTGCAGTGTAAGACCATCAGAGGCTTCGCATCTGCAAGATTCTGCCAAATCTTGGTGCCAGGGATCTCTCTGCTTTACCTTCCTTACCTGGGAACCTTCGGTATAGTGACCATTTCAAGTCTGCCTGCTTACAGTTGTTGCTTATTGTTTACTTTTAACATATGCACCCATGTTCTCCTCAGCCTGGAGCAGAGGAGAGGAGCAGGCTGAGAACACAGCTGTGGAGCAGCAACCATGGCAAGAACAAAGGTTTCTGATTGAGGAAAACCAGATTTTCATTTCAATTCCACAAACCGAATGGTACCTGTCACTTTTTTCCCCCTTGAGCTAGACTTCTTCATTTGCTAAATGGCAAGTCTAGTGACTATGTATACTGCAGATGTGTTACATATATTATCTCCTTAGTCCTCACAATCACCTCATGGGATGGTTTTTGATGTATTGCCTTGACTAGGATTTGTTTGATCCCATGTCACCCAGGTTCCCTCTCCCATGTGTTCTGGTTAAGGAGGACCATGAGTGATACCCTCCCTTTCCTGAGAGCTAGAGGGTAGAGAGAGGGGCAAGTATTTTACAGCATGTTTGCCTCCTTTCAGTTATTCAATCAGAGAGCAGTTTGCTGCTGTGAAGGCATTTTGCAGATGCAATTAATGTCTCCAATCAATTGGCTTCTTGCAAATTAAAAAGAAGATAATACCAGGTGGGCCTGACTTAACCAGCTGGAATATCTTTAATAAAAGAGGGTTTTAAAAAGTTTATTTAAGGTATACAAGTTTCATGTCTTTCATATGTACAGATTTAGGAACATAGTGATACTTCCAACCCTACCCTCCCTCCTGTCCATGCTCCAACTCCTCTTCCTCCTGCCTCTTCCATTCTCATCCTTAATTTTTACAAAGATCTGTTTGCAGTTTACTTTAAACTCATAAAGTTAGCCTCACACTAAGTAAAGAGTTCAACAAATAGTATGTAGATAAAAACATCATTCCCCAACAATAGAGACAAGGGCTGTAAACAATCATCAAATCTCAAAATGTTCATTTCACTCCAATTCATCACATTTTAGGCACTCTAATAGTTACCCCAGATCAGTGAAAACATATGATATCTGTCTTTTTGGGACTTGCTTATTTCACTAAGTGTAATGGTTTCCAGTTTCATCCATTTTGTTGCAAAGACAGGTCTTCATTTTGTTTTTTCTTTTTACTGCTGAGTAGTATTCCATTTAGTTCCTCTTCCTTGAGCTCAAAAATTCTGCTATGGATTTCGGTGTTGAATGTTTCCCAGAGGACCATATATTAAAGGCTGGGTCCACAGGTGGAACTATTAGGAGATGTGGTGGAGTGGGAGGCCCTGGGGCCTTAGGGGCATGCCATTGGAAGGGGAGTTCTCTGCAAGGGTTGTTAGAAAAGCCAGGGGTATGTCCCCACCTACTGTCTTTCTCTCTCTGCTTCCTGGCCCATCATTTGATCTGTCTTTCACCTATATTCCATTGTTTGCCATGGGGCTTTCTAAAGAACCTTTATCATGCCATTTAGACTTTCAGGTCCCCAAACTGAATGAAGTAAACCTTTCTTTACTTCATCTGTAACTTGTCACAGGTATTTCATTGTAGTAACAGAAGTCTATCTAATCCAGATCCCAGATGACTGCCAAATCTACAGTTGTTCTCTGTTCTCCCTGCATCATTTTCCTTAAGTAAGGAGCATGTGGATAGTAGACCACCTGTGGGTAGATAGTAGGCCTTAGCCCCTGCCTGTGAGACTTCAGCTGGTCATTACTTGCCTAACTGCAACCCCAGGGACTTCACACTTGCTTAGTAAGCCCTACTATGGTTGAGGATAGTTCTTATCATTGCTTTACATTGAGCCTTTGCTGCTACACCCCATCAAGAAGATAATATTTTCAACACTATTATGGATGGAGAGTTAACTATGTCACCCTGTGGTTTGCAGTTAGTAAACTCCAGAGCCTGGAGCCTCAGACTTTAGGCTCCACTGCCTAGGATCCCAGTGACTACCCAATTGTCCTGAAAAGGTCTTAGAAGACCAAGCAAGAAAACAGACCAGATTCCTGAAGGCAGGCATCGTGTGTATTCTGCTTATGCCTGTGGTCTCATCTCTTAGGAGTCTGGCATGTGTTGCTATTTGTTGTTGAAGGAATGGATACATGAAAAGTGCAAAGTGCCAATCACATGTAGGTGTTATTATTACAGATGACAATATTTCAGTTTTCTTGAGATCTAATAAAATCACACTTAGCCACAGGACTTTTTGCATGCTTAGGGGAAAAACTTTTTTAACAAATTTTCCTTTAACTCAGTAATATCGATGGAAATACAATGATTCACAATGTTGTCTCAGCTTATAAAATAGCAAGCCCAATAGTAGGCCCCACGTGTGTCCCAAAAATGTCATTTAGGATGTATAGATAAGATCTAATGCCTGGGAGGCTTAGTTCAAATTTTGAGCACTCATGGTGGGCAGGACTTGATATTTGACACTGAGCAAGCTCAAAGGAGGGTGGGGTCCCTGCCCCGGAGGAATTTACATCCTAGGTAAGACAGGATGGCATACCTGAAATGAGCAGAGAAGACAGACCAGAGCGAAGCACAGTGCACTTTTGTGTAAATATATGGATGCATTTTATATACTTTTAATGAAGAAACTTTCTTTTAAAAGATTTATTTATTTATTTGAAAGGCATAGTTACAGAGAGGCAGAAGCAGAGAGAGAGGTCTTCCATCTTCTGGTTCACTCCCCTGATGGCTGCAACAGCGAGGGCTGGGCCAGGCTGAAGCCAGGAGCCAGGAGCTTTTTCTGGGTCCCCCATGTGGGTACAGGGGCCCAAGGACTTGGTCCATCCTCTACTGCTTTCTCAGGCCATAGCAGAGAGCTGGATCAGAAGTGGAGCAGTTGGGACTCAAAC
Organism: Oryctolagus cuniculus; assembly: GCF_051225735.1. Classification (NCBI taxonomy): domain Eukaryota; kingdom Metazoa; phylum Chordata; class Mammalia; order Lagomorpha; family Leporidae; genus Oryctolagus; species Oryctolagus cuniculus. The sequence continues at coordinate 9,369,220 of NC_142875.1, read as the reverse complement.
TGGTGCCTATATGGGATGCCAGCACTGGAGGTGGCAGCTTTACCCACTAAGCCACAGCACCAGCCCCACAATTGGGTTTTAAGAGATTAAAATAGCAAATTTTTTATTGATGAAGACAGGGATTTTGCTTTTTAAATTTACTTCTGTATCTCTAGGATCTAGGTCATGTATGGCAGATAGTAAGAAATTAAAATGATAAAGTTTTAGAGGAGTTTAAAAGAACAGTTTGTCAGGAAGAAGGGCAGTGAACATGCTAGACAGAGTGATGTATGGAAAGCTCCTGAATCTTCAAACGCCCTTGAACTCAAGTGCTAACAGTTCTCTGTTGTACAATATTGGATTTACCAGGGTTGTGTTCAAAGTCAAATTCTGATTCTGAAATATATCATTTCCTGAAGAAAGAATTCTAGCCTTAGGCTGTGAGGTTCAAGCTATTTTACCAAAGAGGTTTCCCTAAAGTGTAACATGGATTTCTCCTATAACTCTGAAGAGCAGGCACAGTGGCAAGGCCTGACTTCAGGGATTCTTCTAGAGACACCTTTGCTCCTGCTTGATTGCTTCTCACAAGGCCATAATTACCTGGGAAGCTTTCGAGCCCTTCCAAGGGACTCAAGATCATTGGGGATTTGGAAACAGCTCTAATGGCAGAGACTGGAATGCGGCACCAGGGTGCTCTGGGCAGAGGATTTCTGTGGAAAGTTGTCTCGTTGCTTCTTTCCAAATTAAATATTCTTCTGTGCTCTCCAGGTCCAGGGCAGGCCCTTATTTCTGCGTGAGCATGGGTACGAACCCAGCAGGATGAGGTGGTGCTGCTTGTTGGGGCAGAGAACTCTGGGATTTTGATTTCATTTTGTTTTGACAGCCAGATCCATCTTACTACCTTCCTGTTCTTTGTTTTCCGTCCCTGTCTTAGGGCGTTAATTAGACTCCCTCTCACCTTACTCCGAGAGAGAGTCTGTCTGAAAGTTCAGGGCTGCCAGCAGAAATCTGTCATCATGCAGCACCAGCATGATACTAGGAAAATACCAATAAGCACATTCAACAAAAGGGGAGTTAAGAGGCAATAAGACACATTTCTTAGATAGGGACCATTTCACTGCAAATCCACTCTAATATCCTCCAGGTTACACTTGACTTGTGCATATAAAGCATGTGGAAACAAGAAGGGAAAGTTAATAATTCAGAGAACTAAATGTGACAATGTTTTCATGATTGATCAATTGTTCTGTTGGGTTAAGCATAAATTGGAATTGCTAAAATTTTAATTTAGCCAGGTAGACACACATTTTGTTAAGAAAAAAATGACCTTGTTTATCAATGATCTATAAAAATGGCCTTGCTTATCAATGATCTGTAAAGGATCAAAGAGAAAGATACAAGGAAAGATGAAGGTACTTACAGTCCTGGCTGATAGACAGAAAAGAAATCATTGGTTAGTCTCAGGCAAGCTATTTAACCTTTCTGTGATTCAAATTATCCAAACTTTGAAATGGCAAACCTGTTATTATCAAAAGAACTTTCTAAGTACCCAGCTACCTATGGTGCTGGAATGTGAAAAACGAAAAAAAAAAAAATAGAAAAGAGAAACTTCCAGAAAACATGAACAGTTATAAAGACTTGGCTAAATTCAGTTTATTTAAAAAAGAGGTCATACATTAATGCACATAGTTTTACTTATTTTTTCTACAAGAATTAGTGAAAGTTATTTTTAGGTGGAAATTAGAATATCTTGTTATATTTAAATCCAAAAGGTATATACATATATGATCTATGAACATCTTCACTGGCTCTAATTTGGTAAAAATTCCAATGTGTTGGACTCACTGAGTGCTTTCTGCATGCCAACAGCTATGGGCACTTCAGGTTTGTTGTTGCTTTTTAATCTCCAAATTGACTTTATGGAGGAGGTTTTATTAGTTCTTTATAGTCAAGGAACCAAAGTACAGAGAAAGTTCATAACATAGCCAAATTCCACATGGAAGTCAGTTCCAAGGCAGGTTTGGCTGATTCTACAACCTGAAGTCCTTTTATTATCTTCACCTTCTGAACTCTGGAAAAGTGGCTCCACAGTATTACCAACAGCTGACACGCAGGTGACTGATGACAGGAGTACAGCTGTGAACAGTGCTGCCCATTGCACCCCCCACCTGCTTGTCTGGAGGAGGGCTGCCAGGTATTTGCTGGGGTCAGAAGTTGACCCTCACTTTGGCCACCTTGAATGGGAATAGAAGCAGCAAAGCTATACAAGGGACTTCAGGAAGGTCATGGAACATGCATTTTGTGAAGAGACTACATGGATTTCAAATTATATTTTGCACCAAAATAAAGTCATCTTTTAGTTTCACTTTATGGAAAAGTCCTCCTGTACCTACCATAGTAAAGTGAGGCTGGAAATCTGGACCACCATCAGACAGACACAACCTGAGGAGAACTATGGTTTTGGTGGACTTGGAACTAAGTTTTCCAGGTCACCTGTCTGTGTTGATGAAAATTCCTTCATGAAAATAGGCCCTTCCCTCCCAGACACTCTCCTTATTTGCTGCCACAGCAATGAACTGTCTTGAGGAGGAGGGAATAGACATTTTGGAGGTGTTGGAGAAAATGAGTCCTTAGGTTGAGAATAGCGAGGGTGAGCTCTGGGCAGAGTTCTCAGAGCTTTGTTTTCTTTGTCCTGCTCTTCTCCAAGCCATGCTGCACCTAACAAAGCATGTGTAGCTTATTAGACATCTAATTCCAGCGAACCCAGGCTTAAATACTATTCATATCACCTCTGGCTATATTGAAAAGGAAGTTAGGCCATGATAAGAGACAAGAGAGAGAGATAAGACCCCTGAGGAGGGCAAATTCCCTAATCTTTGTTTACTGTAAACCCTGTTCCAGTTCCCTATAGGTATTGGCATGTCAGTGCAGTCATCCAGATTCTCTGTTCCCCATAGGTGTAGATGTGTCTGGGTGGGTGTCCTAATCTTGGTTCTGTTCAACCATCGCCCTGCTTAAGTTCCCCATAAACAAGGTCTCAAGCTCTTCATGTGTGGTCCTCAGTCCTGCAGGCTGCATCGAACCCACCAATGCTGTAACTGTTAATGCATGATGCTGATGAACCTATAAATATTGTAAGGAACCTGGATTGGATGCCCAGTCTTGGGAAATTCTTCCACTGGGCTCATCAGTGTTAATAAACTGCTTCTGCTGATCCTCCAGCCAGCCTCTGGTGCCTGTTTGAACTAAAGGGATTTCTACAGTCTAGCTTTCTGTAACAATAAGACTTTGAGCAAATTACTTTAAGATTCTGAATCTTGATTTATGCAAGTATATATTCCTAAATGGGAATAACTCATTGAATTATTTGAAAATATAAACTTTACATCACATGTCATGCACTTTGCATGGTACTATTATGGTAAATACCTTGTAAGTTTTAGGTTCCCTTCCATTTTTTAGTTCATCTAAAACATTTTGTCTCAAAAAAGTGGGTGAATTTCACATACGCTGCCAACAATGCAAGCATCTTGGATTGACATGAAGACTAAGCTGTTGAAGGTGAGTGGAAACCAGCAAGCAAACACAGCAATGAAAGAAATGAGCCGTCCCAGCCATCAGTCAGTTGAGGAGAGATTTTTAAGCACAGGTAAGAATGGTGCACTGTGTGGAGTCCTTAAAAGGTTGTGTAACATGTGAATTGATTTTAGTGAAGTCATACAGACTGTGGGATATAATTGTACAAGGTCACAAGAGGGGTAGGACAGAAGCCAGATCACAACAAGGAATCTTGAACAAATCTGAGAATCAAACCAATGAGAATGGAGATGGGGAAGAGAGGAGCAGGCAGAAGTTCATCTTCTATCCAAGATATCGAGGGTAGAATTCCAGGAACATGGACAGGAACATCTTCATTTCCACTAATCTGTAATTGTAATTTAACATTCCTGTAAATAAAACTTGGATAACAAGCTCTATAGTATTAGCAGTAACCCTGATTGGTCAGGCACAGAAATCACAAGTACTTTCTAAATCATTTACTGTTATTGCTGGAATTGTATTTCTTATTCTCATTATGACTCTAAAAGTAGGGTAGTTACTAGAGCTGCCACTAGCTTTGTGAGTTACTTCATTAATCATGAAGTACATGAGGTTCCATGAAAAAGGAATAGTGACAGGGCGGTCTGATTTACATGAAATTAATATAAAAAAAAAAGTGGAGAAAGTATACTCTCAGTGTAAAGCTGCAGGGGACTCTGCAGTGGAAGATCCTGTGAAGGCAGCAGAAATGGCCAAAATTTGTGCAGAAATTTTCAGACACGCAGCAAGGTACAGAGAGACAACAGAAAACAAAACAGCTTGGATTCAGGAAAGAAGTCTTCTGCCCTAGAAAACCAGGTGAGATCAGCCTCCACAGGCCTGCACTGCCATTTATGCAGCCGGAGGGAGAGCTTAGTCAACTGTACCTTTTTGAGTCTGGCTGGGATTCCTCAGGACAGCAGGGTGACTGCACACCCAGGATGGGGAGGGTTTTGAGGGGAAGCAATTTATCTCTCTTTCTCCCCTGCAGTGGCAGTGGGAAGGCTGGTACCAGTTTTGGAATTAGGCACGTAGTGGCCGCATAAGATTATGTGCATGCACCCAGCAGTTGTTGGGGTCTCCCTCTACCCTGTCAGCAGGGGTACCCACAACAATGAAGGAGCAGCTGACAGTCTCCATGGTGCTGGCTGCACCCAACTGGCAATGAGAAGGGAGGGGAGCCATCCCTACAGAAGGGAAGCACTGCCTGTGGGATTTTCCTATGTGTCCAGCACAATTGTAAAGTGAGCAGGGCTGCAGCTGGTGGGTATTGTGTGTCCCTGTGACCCAGGGATCTTGCCATAGAGAAAAACCCTCATACCCTACTGGCATTGAATCTGGTTGGGAGGACTGGACTTGATTCAGTAAGCTGGAACACATGTGGACATAGGCCCTGGGGCAGCCTCAGTCCCCCTGCTGTCAGGATGCTAGTGGGGCAGAGTGGCTTCACTTGCACTCCTTGACCCTGAGAGCCCTGTTTGCTAAGACTGAGAAAACACTGTGATTCTGTGAGAGGAGGCAGGGTGTAGCAGGGTTCTGGGCAATCACAGAGTGCTGCAGTGCACTCTCAGAGCTCCTTGGTCACCTAAAACAGCTCATAGTGGAGGGAACCGTGCTCACAGGAGGGGCTGTGCAGATCATATGTGTGGTTCATACAGCAGTTCAGTTGAGTGTGGAACACAATGGGGGCTAACTGCTGGGCACTGCTCAGCTTGGAGGGGGAGTGGGTTGCACCAACAGAGGTGACCATTCCTCTCCATCCAGTTAGCTAGAGGAAAGCTACCATGCCAACTTGGATGTTACCCCAGATACTTGCCCTATCCTGGAGCACTGACCAGAACTCCCTAGCCACACCCACCACATACCTCTTGGTATTCACTGAAAGTGAAGACTTTCTACTAAGCCACAGAAGCATAGTTCAAAGATAAAAAGCCATCAGAAGGGAAAAACATTCTACAAATGCCTAAAAATAAATGCAAAAATTCAAAAAACAAGAATAAAGAAGACATTATGACCTCTAAAAAGGAGTACAACATTTCAATATTAGAATGTGAAGATGAAGAGATTGAGGAAAAGCCAGAAATGGAATTCAAAGAATTAATCATAGGATTACTCAAAAGTAGTCAGAAGCAAATCCACAAACAAAAGAAACCCATATATGATATGAATGAAAAATTTTCCCATGAAATTGAGATTTTAAAGAGAAATAAAAATGAAATCCTAGAAGTGAAGAACTCAATAGACCAAATAAAAAATGCTGTAGAAAGCCTTAACAACAGAGTTGGTGAAACAGAAGAAAAAATATCTGAGCTAGAAGACAAATCTCTGGAAATTTTACAGTCAGACAAAAAACAACAAGAAGAAATTAGAAAACTTAAAAATTTTATCAGTGTTGGAGATATATGGAATACTATAAAATGACCCAACACAAGTCTCATGAGTACCTGAAGGAGTGAAAAAAAGAAAGGGAATAGAAGACCTACTTCATGAACTAATTACTGAAAACTTCCCTGACTTGGAGAAAGAAAGGAAAGTCCAAGTATATACGACTCCTAACAGATATGACCAGAAAATATCTTCACCATGACACATTATAGTCAACATTTGCACAGTAAAGCTAAAATGTGCATGTGGGAAATACCAGATTACTTTCAGAGGAGTTCCAATTAGACTGACAGCTGACTTCTCATCAGAAACCCTACAGACTTGAAGACACTGGCAAAATATAGCCCAAATCTTAAGAGAAAAAAATTGTCAACCCAGAGTACTACACCTTGAAAAGATCTCATTTACAAATGAAGATGAAATAAAGACTTTACATAACAAACAGAAATTGAAAGAATTTGTCACCATGAAGCCAGCCTTACAAAAAATGCTAAAGGATGTGCTGCACACAGAAACCCAGAAAGAAACCCACCATCATGAAAGAATGTGAAAACAGAAAATCCCTCAGTAAAAGTACAAAAGAAATCCAAAGTAAATGATAAGAATATTCATGGAAAAGTGGCAAAAATCCTCAAAAAATACTAGCCGATCAAATCCAACAACACATCAGAAAGATCATTCACCCAGACCAAGCAGGATTTCTTACTGGTATGCAAGGATGGTTCAACATCTGAAAAGCAATAAACATAATTAATCACATTAAGAGGCTGATGACCAAAAAACATATGACTATCTCAATATATGCAGAGAAAGCATTTGACAAAATTCAACACCATTTTATGATGAAAATCTTAATCAAATTGGGTACAGAAAGAACATTCCTCAATATAATCAAAGCAATTTATAATAAAGGCACAGCCAAAATCCTACCAAGTGGGGAAAAACTGTAGGCATTCCCATTAAGATCCAGAACCAGACAAGATTGCCCACTCTCAACATTGCTATTTAATATAATCCTGGAAGATTTAACCATAGCCATCAGGCAAGAAAAAGAAATCAAAGGGATACAAAAAGGGAAGGAAGAAGTTAAACTATCCCTATTTGCTAATGACATGATTCTACATATAAGGAACCCATAGACTCCACTGAGAAATTATTGGAATGCATAAAATAGTTTGGTATAGCAAGTTATAAAATCAACAAAAAAATCAATACCCTTTGTATACACAGACATTGCCATACCTGAGAAAGAATTTCTAAGATCAATCCCATGAACAATAGCTACAAAAAATTTAAATACCTTTCAATAAATTTAACCAAGGACTTCAAAGATCTCTACTATGAAAATTATAAAACATTAAAGAAAAAAATATAGGAAGACATAAAAATGTGGAAAAATCTTCCATGTTCATGATTGGAAGAATCAATATCATTAAAATGTCCATACTACTGAAAGCAATTTACAGATTCAATGAGATATCAATCAGAATACCAACAACATTCTTCTCAGATATAGAAAACATGATGCTAAAATTCATATGGAAACACAAGAGACCTTGAATAGCTACAGAAATCTTAAACAATAGAAACAAATCTGGAGGCCATAGTACCAGACTTCAAGACATACCACATGGCAGTTATAATCAAAACAGCCTTGTAGTGGCACAAAAATAGATGTCTAGACCAATGGAGCAGGATAAAAATCCCAGAAATAAATCCACACATCTACAACCAACTTGTCTTTGACAAAGGAGCAAAAATCAGCTCCTGGAGCCAAGGCAGTCTCTTCAACAAATGGTGCTGGGAAAACTGGATCTCCACATGCAAAAGTATGAAGCAAGACCACTACCTCACACCTTATATAAAAATCCACTCAAAATGGATCAGAGACCTAAATCTACAATGTGCTACCATCAAATCACTAGAGAATATTAGGAAAATCCTACAAGACTTGCCAAAACTGACAAGTGGAATGATATCAAACTTAGAAGCTTCTGCACTACAAAAAAAAAAAAAAAACCAAACAAACAAAAAAAAACAAAAACAAAAAACAAAAAACACTCAGCAAAGTGTAGAGCCAGCCAACAGAATGGGAGAAAATATTTGCAAACAATGCAACTGACAAAGGATTAACTGTCAGAATCTATAAAAAACTCAAGAAACTCACCATCAACAAAACAAGCCAATTAAGAAACGAGCAAAGGACCTGAACAAGCATTTTTAAGAGAGGAATTTCAATTGGCCAATAGACACATGAAAATAATTCTCAGGATCACTATCCATCATGGAAACGAAAATCAAAACCACAATGAGGTTTTACCTCACCCACATTATTATGACTCATATACAGAAATCAACAAACAACATTTGCTGGTCTCTGATCTGTGGTAACTAATAGAGTATTAAAATGTAATCTATAGACGTGAAACTGACATGCTGAGATGCAATGATTTTGAACAGCACTTGCCTTGACTGTCAGGAAACAATGTTTTCCTTGTTTGTTTTTGTTCTTTTCTTCTTTCTTTTTTTAAAAGATTTATTTATTTATTTATTTGAAAGGAAGAGTTACAGAGAGGCAGAGGCAGAGGCAGAGAGAAAGAGAGAGAGAGAGAAAGTCTTCCATCTGCTGGTTCACTCCCCAGATGGCTGCAACTGCCAGAGCTGTGCCCATCTGAAGCCAGGAACCATGAGCTTCCTCTGGGACTCCCATGTGGGTGCAGGGGCCCAAGGACTTGAGCATCCTCTGCTGCTTTCTGAGGCCATAGCAGAGAGCTCAATCAGAAGTGGTGTAGCTGGGTCTCAAACTGGTGCCCATATGGGATGCTGGCACTGCAGGCGGCTGCCTTACCCACTGTGCCACAGTGCTGGCCCCAGGAGGTATAGTTTTAATGGAGACTGAGAACTGGATCAGAGTAAAGGCTTAGGAATTATAAACATTTAGAATATCCATTGAGAAGTATGGAAGAAAGTGCTGATTGGGACATAAACTAGGCTTTCTGAGTTAAGTCGAGTGATATTTGACCAGGTTCAGTCGTCAAGAGTTACATGATGCTTGATTCACAGCCCACTGAGAATTCTCCTTCATGTGTTTATTGTAACTTTCAATCAGCCTCCTTGTTCACGTTACCTACCATTCCTCCTAAGCCAGTTCCCCTGATCTCTCAGTGATTGGATCAGTCCCCTTTCTCGTGCCCCTTCTATGGCATTTGTAAATCCTGTGGCTGCTGAACCCTTGCTCATCCATGGGAGGTGCTACTTTTTGTCCAGTTTCAACTTTCTCTAATGACCATTATGATACTTAGTAAAGGACACATTCCTTTCTTCTTAGGTGTAGAAATCCAAATACATGGAAATGAAATCTCTTTTTTCTTGTTGGTTTAGCCATTGAGCACTTTGCAGGGGGTATATCAGTGACAGAGCAGACAGGACTGAGCCAAAGTGCTCATATTTCATTCTTTGTTGGTTTCCTGGGTCCCTCTCCTTAGTCACATGTGGGCCATCACTGCCAGTGCTGAGATGTGTCCTCAAGAGGAAGGGATTGCATAGTGAAGAAACCCAAGGATTGCCATCTGTCTCTTCCTAGGGCTCTAGAGTACACACAGGGACTTAGGGCTGCACTGATTCTAGTTGTCTCACTTTATCATCTACTGTGGTTTAAATGGCCCCTTCAAAACTCTTTTACTTGCCACAGAATTAAGTTGTTAGACCTTCAAGATGTGCCAAAATCATCAGGGCTCTGCCCCCAAAAATGATGAATGCCCTTAATGTTGGAGTGGGCTCCTGATAAAAGATAGGAGTGTCTTGATTTTTCTTCCTGTGTTGGATGTGCTCACTTGTCCTTCTGTCATGTTATCATGCATCAGGAGGGCCCTCAGCAGATGCCAACACCATACTCTTTTTTTCCCAGCCTCCAGCAGTGTGAAAAATAAATTTCGTTTCTCTATAGATTACCCAGTCTGTGGTGTTCTTGCAACAGAAATGGACTGAGACACTATCGATGTGAAGTTTCCTGCTTCTGAGCACCAATCTGGTTAATTGTTTCTCTCTCCAGTGCTGTGTCCTGCTTTGATCAGATTCTCAATTCATGTTTGTTTCATGGATAAATATGCGGCAACAATCATAGGACATGAGTTACTGTGTGTCCATGTGACACACATGGAAAATGGTAAAGAATTACCTAATTAATTTGATCTATGGAGAAATTCAAACTGGAAACTGAAAAAAAACTTTCCATGTTGTATTGTCTATTTTGAAAAACAGATCTATGAATTTTTCACCATGTTTTGTGTGAAAGTGTATTGTGACTTGCCAACTATTCTCTCAATAAAAAAACTACCAATAGAAACTATATTCCCTAATTAGGCTTAGAGGAAAAAAGAAAAATAACGAAAAGTGCCATATGTGCAGTTTGCTATTAAAAATCTGTACTGGTGCATTGAAAAGCAGCCACACTTTAGAAAACATGAGTATACATATTTCTAAGCTTAAAGACAAGGAGCCATATTAAAGAGGCTTCATTTCTAACCTGTGAGGATGTAGACTTTTATATAATGCATTCAATAACTCAGAGGAAAGGCGAGAGGGTACCATCTATGTTTTATCACAATTACAACAGTCACTGGATTTCTTCTAGGGGGCCCACAATTTGTGAGGTATGCAAGTCCCATGCAGTTTCAAAATTCCAGAGTGAACCATTGACAAGCTTCAAAGCATTAGCTCTATTTTGGTCTACATTCCTCCCCCACTTCCACCCCCATCTTTAACACCTCCTTCTTAGGGAAAAAAACAGGTGGGAGGAACTCCTGAGCTGCTGGATTATTTTGAATGGCACAAGCTTGTCTCCCCTGTTCAATGTCATTGCAAATTCAACAAAAACCTTGGACTTTCCCCAATACTCCCAGCTTCTGAAACTGCATCCAAACTATCATGCCCACAATTTAGGGCAGCCTGGGTGTCATTCCTCTATCTCAGTGTTCAGTTTAAAATCTTGCAGTCAGTTACTCAGGGGAAGATCCAGGGAGTTAAGGTGAGCTGTCACCATTCCCACCTCACAAATGGCCTGTGAACTCTAAGTGAGCCCAGACTACAGTCCTTGTCAAATCCCTACCATCTTTCCTTGGCTGCTCTCACCTCCTTTTCTCAGAGGTCACTTAAGACCCTCCAGACCTATAGAATACCTATCTGTTCAGAATGAACACTAAAGTGCTTGTGCCCTGCTTCTCAAGAAGCATTGCAGGCATTCACAGGCCCACGTACCCACCAAGTCTGCAGTGGCCATGCTCTCAGTTCATAACGTGGAGATGAACCCAATGCAAGCAAAGGACCTGTGGTTAACAGATTCCCCCCCTTAAAGATGTGTAGGGGCTTTTCACACAATGTTCCAAGATTATAAAGGAAAGAGATAGCCTTTTCCTCATTCTCCAACAGTTAGACTTGGAGTTTCCATGACTGAAGTCTATATTTATGAATTCTAATTTGCTCTTAGAAAGCACTGCCCACTCAAACTTTATACCCTGAGTGTCACTGTCCAGTATGGTAGGTGCTGGCCACATGTGCATGGAGCACTTGAGATGTGACTAATGTGACTGAGAAAATGACTTTTCAACTCTGATTTAACTTTATTTAATTTAAATTCAAGTAGCTACATATTTTGGAACATGCAGTTTTAAATTTTAGCTATCATTTTATTTCGTGGTTGTTTTAAATAGCTAGAAGCAGCGGGTAAACCATGTTGAAAACACTTATGCAAAATCATGGTAATAACTCTTGCCCAAATACTAATCAATGTCTTTTATTTATAAGACTACATGGGTTTCCAATTTCAGGTGATAAACCAAATGCCAGGTTTCCTTCCTCTCCTTCTCCCGCATGCATTCCACAGCCCATTCTTCACCAAATCCATGACAAACACAATATAGAGTTAGCAGTAGGAGTAGAATCATAGCAGCAGAGAAAATAGGATGGAGGGCAATAATCAAAAAACTCAAGAAATTCAATTTTTCTTGAATTCTTATAACAAATGTATGTAAATGTATTGATGGACAAAATGGGATTGAAGAAGCAAAGGCTCAGAGTGGGATAGTGAAAGTGGTGGAAGCTAATGAAAAACTCCTGAGAATAGAAGAGAATCTCTAGACTTGAGATCCACCAGCCATGAAATATGGGAGTGAGATGGCTGGAAAATAAGAAGTTGCTTCAAACTTCACCTACTGAGTAGTTTCCCTGATAGCGCCATCTCAGAGCAAAGTGACTGGCAATTTCAGGCTTTATCTTTGGACAGAAACCTAGAGGGCTTCCATTTAAACCCTCTCTCCAAATCAGATATATTTCATGTGAAGAACAAGGCTTGCTAGTGTGAGATGGGCAGCCCAGATTAGAACCTCCTATGAGCTTGCTATACGCATTCCTCAGAACATAACAGGCTGCTGGCCTGTCCACCTAGCCTTCAGCCCACTTGCTCATATGAACAGTTCCCAGTCAGGTTTCTACTTAAAGAAAAGACCAGCAAGAAAATACAGAGATTCATGATGGAGGAAATAGACATTGACACTGATCAACCACTATGAAAAAAAGTAGAGTATGGAAAAATAAACAGGACAAAAACTCAGAAGGAAGCAAAGAAAATTGGGAGATGGGTCAAAAGTTTGCAAGATATTATTGTTTATTCTATAAAACCTCCAATCATCCTCAGAGGAATCATGGAAATGTCAAATTCAAAGAATAATCACAGAATACTATGAAATGGGAACAATTAAGGGCACAGGACTCTCTTTAAAATTAAAAAAAAAAACATGTTTGCTAAAATAAAAAATAGGATTACTAAACAGGATGATAACAGGATGGCTAGTGGGCATAGTTGAGCCCCATGTAAAATTCAGCCCAAATAGCTTATATAGTATAGCATATATTAGAGAAAGATCAAAAGCATACTGGGCTAATTTATAGGGAAGGATCAATGTCTGATAAATAGGAGTTCCAGAAAGAAAGAACACGAAGTGAAAACAAAATTCTGGGCAGTAAATTAAAGAAATAACAAAATCCATTTCATGGAGTATGGTCCACACCTCTAAATTAATATTATAAGTCAATACTGTAAGAATGAAGGAAATAAGAAATATCCCAAAATGACATAGTCCAAACAGGCTATAAAGTAAAATATGGCATGGATCTCATAGCTGACAAATCTTCAGCTGTGAGAAGCCATTGATTTCTAGGCTTACGTGTCCTGTGAGGCAGGGGAAGGATGCACATTGTCCTCTGCCTAGCATGGCTCCTCAGGGAGCAGTATTTACTACGAAGTCTAAATTCTTGTAATTTAACTTGAATGCTTCACCTACAGTCAAGGTTCACATATCAACTATGATTTCAAAACAATATAAATATTATTTATCTTAATCATGTAGCACTTTGTTAAGACGGGAGTGGTGAATCAGGCAAGTGGGAGGAAAGGGCTCTCTCCATAGTGTGCTATTTATAGGCTAAGTACCCAAGTGACAGTGCTCACCATTGGTGGAATAGTAAGCAGCAGTAGAAACGTGTTATTTGATTTTACAAATGGAGTTACTAGAGTCATAACATAATACAATTTTCACAAACTGGAGGGAAAAAATTATTGAGAAGGGTTATCAGTGAGTTAAGTTCACAGCTTTCATGCTCTGGAGTCAGGAGGGAATGTCAATAGAATTACTGTTGTACTGTTCACACTTATGAATGTAATAAAAGAAAAAATACAAAATCCCACTAGAAATTACTGAGTCCCAAGAGTAAAGAGGAGGGCAAGAGGGGTGAAATGAAGTGGACTGCGTTTCTTCTAAGCACCTCCATTAGTTTTCCTTTTCACCATGTTCACATGCTGCTTGGTTTAAATTAAGAACACAGCATGGATGCCTTCAACTTTTGGGGAGCACCTGACATCTTTGACTCCATTTTAACTATCTAAGGAAATGTTGCAGATCAATGGACACAACCCATGAAGGTTTTGGATCATTTAGTCAGTTAAAATGATATGGGTCTTGATACCTGAGTACAAGAAAAGAAAGGCTAATACATTAAGTGATAAATGAGCAAGAAGTTTACATAAAGAGCATAATAAAGCTTAAACTTTTAATTTATGTTCAATAGGCCGAACTAATTATATAATTTAAGTTCACATCATTAAATTTAAAGAGTTGTACTATAAATATTCCAAGCCATAACAAACTCAATGATATTACCTTTTCAGTGGGTAAATAGGGCCATAATTTTTAAATGCTTTAATCTAGAAATGTCTTCTCATTTCATCACACAATAGCTTTGGTAGGAAATGAAGGCTGTAGACAGCTATCAACCAAATTTAACAGCTGTCAAATTATACTCCTAGGTGTGTCCCATTGTCTTTCGCAATGTGTCTTATTTATATTGACCCAAGGAGCCAATGTTGGACTTCTGTCTTCTGTTCTTGGCTTTTGGTCTTGTTAGCCATTATGCTCCACTTTGCCTGTATGTCCATTGGCTGTCTGGTCTTGATAGTTTTTTTGTCTCCACGAGTCACAAGTATCCAGACTGATGTACTTGAAATGCACACATTTACTGAGTAATTACACTGTATCTTTGTAGAGCCAAGTAATATTGCTTATAGACATTGCCGACTACCTAGAAGTTGCTAATTGCTTTACTTACGTGTACTACTAAATATTATTAATCTGATCAATCTAAGGAAGAAGCAGTATCTATGAGTGCTGAGATGTCTCATTCAGTCACATGATGGTTATGAGACACAGCTAAGATTTGAACCCAGAAATTTAGAGTCTGTTTTGAATGTTTTCTCTCATGCATCATAGCCTCTTGCAAGTCATCCATGTGTATGGATAATTTCTCCTTTCCATGTGTTGGCAGTTATGTGCAGGAGGGGAAGATATCTCTCAATTCTGTGTCTCTCGGTCACAAGGGAAATGGAGCCAATTCATATTCCAGAGAGTAAGCAAATTGTGTTTGTAATCGTGTAGAAGCAGGTAGTTTGATGAAGTGGAGATTCATGGCTTTCGGTCACAGAGGCCTTTCCCTGCAGTTTGGAGAAAGCCACGTTGCTTCTCTGAATTTCAATGTCCTGGGATCTACAGCAGGAGAGATGAGTGTGGCAGTGGCCAGGATCCCGACTGCCCTGTGCCTGTCAGGAGTGGATGCTCCTAAGTGCAGCCCTCCTTCTGCCTTCACTCCCTCCCACCGTGTTCCCGATGAGTCACTTTTGTCTGCTCCGAGAAAAGATACTGATTTCTCCTACATTTAGTGTGAGTTCCACCTTGAGCTATTTTGCTTTTAATTATTTCTCCCTGTTCCCTTGTCTCATTTCCTGTGTAATTAAAATGGTTGTGGCTGTTTGTTTCTTATTGTTTTTCATCCACGCTGTAACACTCGGTGAGGCCTGAGTTGGGTCTGCATAGCCCAGGGAAAATCCAGGGGTCCCCCTCCCTGTCTCCTTCAACTCCCCTATCTCAGACAGGCCTTCGTGTTCCTTCGCACGCGGCAGCCCGTGGTGACATGAGTGAGTGCCCCTGTACACTTTGCAGCGTGTCTCTGCTTATCACCGACAGAGTCAGCCGGCCCATCGCTCTTCCTGTCTTAGCGGTTCTCACGAGTAGACACTTGTTAACCTTGACAGCGTCTCACAGCAGTCGTAGCTGTGTGAGGGTGTCCTTCAGCGTGTGCTTGCTGGCTCTGCATAGGGATTGAATAAGCCCATATCCATTCTCACTTCAAACCCGGAAATTCGGCACCAGGCCTTTCTTTTAATAAGCTACAGTGAGCACCATCTTTCAGGAGGCTGGTGCCTTTTTCCCCCGCAGAATTTCTCATGTTGGATTCAATGTAATTTGCACTACTCAGTTTCAGTGGGATTTCTTAAATGGCAGCATCTTGACATGGGGGGAATTTTTAAATTATTTCTGAAGGACTCATAATGTTTTCTGTGACAACAGGGTCAGAGGGAGGTATTTGCAGCAGTATATGCTCAGGCTACCTTAAGCATATGGTGGGTAACGCAATCTAATGTCTACCCCCAGAAGTGCTATTGCGTGGAGCAGCTCGAATTCATTCATCCCTCACCATGTGAGTGCTATGCTTTCTAGGCACCGGGAAACCTCAGCGAACTTAGTAGACAAGATCCAGCCCTCATATCCCGGATAGACAGACTAATGTGTCACTAAACAATATGCATTGTATTGCAGTAAATTCTAGGAAGAGAAGGAAGGAAAGGCAGTGGCTCATTTCTGACTGCTTTGATAGCAGTTAACCAGAATTTTGGTGGCTTCCAACAACAGAGATGTATTCTTTCACTGTTCTGGACGCCTTCAGTCCCAAATCAAGGAGCCAGAAGGGCTGGAGCTCCAACCCCTGTCTGTGGGGGAGGAAGTAGCCTGGCCTCTCACAGTTTCTGTGGCTCCAGGAATTCTTTGGCTCGCCTCACCAATGCTCTGCCCTGTCTCCCATGGCCTTCCCTTCCTTATAAGGATACTTGTCATTGGATTTAGAAAACCCCTCAGGGTATGATGGTTTCATTTCAATACCCTCAATTTAGTTACTTCTACCAAAATCCTTTTGCATTTACAGGTCTTGGGATGTGGATGTATCTATCTGGGAGTCACCACTCAGCCCACAACAGGTAGGGAATTAGAGACCAGTGAGAGCACTGTGATCAAGGGAGGACTTTCTGTAGGGGAGATGTGCAGCAGAAACACTAACTCAGGGACTGAATCCTATGCACAATGGGTCTTCAATAAGCTCATGGAAAAAGCATAGTGTGAAAAACTGTTCCTGCATTTCAAGATCTGCTCCACAAAAATAAACTTTAAAAAAATTCCCTTTCCCAGGGGCATTTGGAAGTGCCCATGTATATCTGAGGAGTGAACCTTCAATGGAAGGAGTGACAAGTACATATGGCACAGAACGGTCTTGAGCTTGACCTTTTTAGAAATTATCAACTCCCAACTTGACTCTCACTGGGATTAAACATGACAATAGGTCTGATCTGATTTCATCATCATTTAAAAAAAATCATCTATTATTTTTCACTTTATGTTTCTGTGTGGGAGCAAACTGTTGAAATCCTTACTTAATGTATACTAAGCTGATCTTCTGTATATTAAGATAATCGAAAATGAATCTTGATGTGAATGGAAGGGGAGAGGGAGTGGGAAAGGGGAGGGTAGTGGGTGGGAGGGACGGTATGTGGGGGAAGCCATTGTAATCCATAAATCGTACTTTGGAAATTTATATTCATTAAATAAAAGTTAAAAAAAAAAAGAAGAAATACAGGGTAGGGGCTGGCGCTGTGATGTAGTGAGTAAAATCTCCTGCAATCCCTGAATCTCGTTTAGGTGCTGGTTCGTGACTCAGCTGCCTCACTTCCTATCCAGCTCTCTGCTAATGGCCTAGAACAAGCACTGGGAGATGGCCCACGTGTTCAGGCCCCTGCCTCCTATGTGGGAAACCCCAATGAAGCTACTGGCTCCTGGCCTTGATCTGGCCCACCCCCCGCCATTGTGGCCATATGGGGGAGTGAACCAGTGGGTGGAAATTCTCTGTGTCTCTGCCTCCCTGACTTTCAAATAAAATATACTTTAAAAAAAATAAAGCAATGCAAAGATAAAGTGGAGTTAATGGAGGGAGAATGGAAGGAGATTGGAGGTTGGAGAAGTACTCCTGTATCAAAACACAGTTTTGGACCATTGTGTGGCCAGGCACTGATATTTTTCTAGAATGTCCCCTATTACCAAGAGCTCAGCACTGTAGCTGTTCCCTGGTGCCCATTTTGGACTGTCCTCAATCACCGTGTTGAAGTTTTCTGGCTCTCAAGAGGTGATTAATGTCATGTGGGTGCTTTTGCTCCTAGCATCAGGGGTCTTCAATGCAGCTTCCTGTCTGCCCAGTCCTCCCATGGCCCACTGTGACCATTAGTTATCTGGTGGAGAGAACAATAAGATCTACCACCCCCACCCCGTTTCTTCCTGTTCCTTCCAGGTCTCCTGTGCTGGTCTGTGTCCTGGGTGCTCACCAAAATGCTTCAGACAGTCTGAGATTTTTCCTCATTTTACAGTGAGATGATTTTTTCTTCTCGAAGGTACCTGGGTCTTTTAAAGAGATGCCCATTTGTTTTTCACAGATTTCAAGTTGCGTCGGTAAGCCCCCATCATGCAGAAAGGCAGTGCTAGTTTTCCCGCTTTGCTGGCTTCTCAGCTAGGATGCCACTTCCACTATTTTTCTGTAACTTCCTCATGTCACCAGCAATGAGATTCCTGGGGCTGAGATGTACCACTCACTCCAGGGTACGTGGAGAATTTCAAAGACCAAGGTCGTCCATCACTGGGCCTTGCGGGAGTGCTGGAAGTGAAAAGGCTGTCTGGGCCACACAAGCTGCTTCCCAGTGCTCTCCAAGCAGGGTTCACAGGGAGGATTTACCATGGGTGAGGAAGAAAGAGTCTGTTGGGTGACATCCGTCATGTATTACCAAGCATGTGGCTCCCATGAGCATGGAACGGAGAGAGGAGAAAATGTAATACGCACCACCTGTTTGGGTTGTTAAATGGAGCTGCTTTTATTTTGTGGCTTCAAAATGTATCTATCATCCTAATTAAAATCACCCTGGGTATTAGATTAAATTGAAGTAAATAAGTGAAGTAAATTTATTTTATGTCTCGCCAGTCAACCATGTGTAGGAATAAGCGGAGAGCCCCCCCTCACCCCAAAACATTTTTTTCTCTTGATTTTGACCTGAGCTCTCAGATTTTTTATTACCCAGGACACTGGAAGTGAATAGAATTGAATACATTCTTTTTTTGTATTTGTTTTAGTTTTTCTCTCTTCTATCAGTGAAAAGATAATAATTATCAGGTCAACATAAATCTTCTCCTAAGCCTTCAACAAAGGCAATGAAGCAATTTTTTCTCAATGTATTATGGAATATCATCAAAGAAAGGTTGTCCAAAGGTAACTCTACAAGAAAAATATGTTCTCATTAATGGTTGTATGACCTTGGGAAACATTCGATGAAAATGGACTTTCATTGCTTCTGTTTAGCTGGTATCTATTCTTTCTCCCGTAACTTCTGAGCAAGCCACTCAGATGCAACCCTTTCTCATGACAGCGCAATTCTGGCCTCTGCCTCCTGTGCCTGGGGAGAAAGGATTTGGGCACACTGGTTCAGCTGCCAGGGACTGGTGAGCAGTCAAGGAATCCTTCTAGACCCCAGAGGTAAAAACAGCTCTGGAAATGTTATCATATCCTCTTTATGGTGGAATTGTGCAAAAGAAAAATAATGGAATAAGTCATTCGATGCAGCCACTTTTTTCCAAGTCCAACTTCAAAATTATATCACTCAATCACTTGTTTTTTCTTCTACATGAGACCAGGACTGGACCATTTTGGAGCGATGTACAGTGTCTGGAATTGGGAATTGTTTTCTTGCTTTTCTCTATCAATATGAGAACTGAACACTTTTCCTAATTGAAATAAAATAGCGACCTGTTGTGTAATCTGCATGAAAATGTAGCAGAGGCAAATTGCAGCCACTGGTAATTAGGAGACCAATCCTGGACCAACTCTAGCACCCCAGCCTGGCCCCAGCCTGCGTAATTTGGAAGTAATGCAGATTCCAGCTGGAGCAGGGAACATTTTCATCCACTAAGCAGCAGGGGAGAGAATTTAAAATTTCACATATTTTTTATGGTAGGATTTACAACTCAAAGCATTAATTGGAAGGAAAAATGTGGTTGTTCTCCCGAAGAGTCACATGCAGTTGTGTTGTTGGTTCCCTCTCACATGAAGCCAGAGCATTATTTAATGCAAAGGAAGGCAGAAGAGAGAATAACAACAGGACAATGCAATCCTTATGCTATTGATGCCATTACACTCTATTTTAACTGTTGAAAAACATTTCAGATTTTTTAAAAAGCACATTTACAAGCTAGAAGCCATAGTCAGCAAACATAATTTAGCAGGTTTCTCTGCAAGGACATAAAAAGGTCAAAAAGAATACCAGAACCATGACAGATTGCTGGGAAGTTTGCCTTGAACACTAGTCTGAAAGGCCTGTAACAGTTCCCATCTGTTCAGTGCACACTTGAGGAGTCCAGGAGCCTAAACAGTAGTAAGAAATTACCTGTGATGACACGGGCTTTCTGGTGATGGCTGTTTAATTTAAACTATGCTGTTTGGGGACCAAAATTTTTTTTCATAAATATTTAATTTGCCCTTCTTTCTGGTTGAGATATCTACACATACATATGACAGCTGGGCATTAAAATCTATTTTCAATTTTATTTGGAATTCAACTGAACTGTTGGGTATATTTTGGTCTGATGTACACAGTAACACTGAGATGGGAAATTAGAAGTGATAGTGGGATACATGGGTTTTTGAGCTGGAAACTTATTAGACAGCACTGATATACTGGCATATCCTTTACAAACACCAATGGAAAGAAAATGGAAATATGTTCTGAGGTGTGCAGTCACCAGGAATGTGCTACACATATTTGAAAAATCATTGCTTATATGGTTAGGTGCCATTATCTTGAAAAATTTAATAGCTTGCACTTTGGACTTCTTTCATTCTTTAATTGATTTTTTTAAAGCTATGAGACACTATTTCAATTGCATGTTGTTTCTGTTTGATAATGTTTTAAGGCTGTATAACTTAAGTAAAGATGACTTTAGTTTTCTCTGGAAACTGGCTCTTGGCTCATCTTCTTTATTTTTCTGGGTATGAATAGAAATCAAAGACCCAGAACCATTGCCTAGCAGAGAAGCATGCTGGTACAAGAGGTTAAATGAACTAGGGTCTTCTTACTCTTTCTCTAGTGCTATATTAATAGACAACATGGCAGGTAAACATTGTTAGGTTGGTTAGGTTCCATCAGTTCTGTAAGAATTCATTTTGAATCATTAGAAATTTGAAAGCATTGCTACATTGCATTAAATTAAGGCTATCTGGATAAACATACAGCAGTAGAAAAGACTAATAGAACACCCAAAAGGTAATCTATAAAAGTGAAAGGGACACTTTGAGATGCAATGACTTTGAACAGCCCTTGTCTCGACTGTTGAGGAACAATTTTTTTTTCATACTATTTGTTGAACTCTTTACTTTGTATAGAGTTAACCTTCTGTGTATAAAGTTAATTGAAAATAGATCCTAGTAAACGATAAGTGGGAATATGAGAGGAAGGAAGAAGGGTGGAGTGCGGGTGGGAGGGTAGGTACGGTGGGAAGAATCACTGTGTTTGTTAAGTTGTGTTAGGAAAAGAGTTGTGCATTGGTGACTCTTCACAGGGGGCACCAAAAATGTTAGAAAAGGGGCACAGAATAGAGAGGAGGCAGTATATAAATCTACAGCCAGACTGAATTTATTCAGAGAAAATAAATTCGTAGAGGTGGATGACCAACTGCCAGCATGCACATTGTTGGAACACGTGACAGAAGGCTCTGACCCCGGGAGCCAGGCTTTTCTAAATTTCAGGAGGGCTAGAGATGGGGGGGGGGGGGTGGCAGCAGATGAAGGTGAATTTCTGGAACTGGTCTTTCAGGTGGCCTTGTGGGGCCTGGGGAACCTGGGAAAGACTTCGGGGACATGAAGGTGATAGGGTGTGAGACCCAGCTGAGATTCAAGGGCAAAAAATAAATTCCAATGTTTATCTATCTTTTGGGCAATGAGCGAGAATGGCTGAGGCTTATGTCTTTGTTCCATCAAGTTGTATTTATGAAATGCATGAAGTCTGTATATCTTAGATAAAAGGTTTCTGGGGGGGGGGGGAAGAAAGATGTTACTTTGCCCATGATCACTCATTGTTCATTTTGTTAATAACAAAATACGATTTCTCTTTTCCATACTTTTTGCTTCATGAGAAGATACTTGCTTTCCAGAAGATGACATTTTATAGGAAAAGTACAATTAATTAACATTGCACAAATATTGGACTATCGTCAGAAACACTGCTGTTAAAATTTCCAGAAGACTGTGAAGTCATTGTTTAAAAACTCACTTATTCTAGTAGAAATAAAAGGACTAGGAAAGACAAAGATTCATTAATTCTAGTTATAAGAAGAATTATCCAATAAATATTTGCTTGGGAATCTGACACTAAGAAAATTTGGAGAAAATGTGCCTAGAGTTCCTTAATGAAGAAAGCTAAACAAAAAACAATAATAAAATATCCAAGCCATGTTTGAGAGGATTTCAAAAATTCATGTAGAATGCCTATTTTGAAAAAATGATGCATGAATTTCAAATTTTAAAAGCAAAATAAACACCTTTCCATATCATTTTCCTCAAACTTTTTTAAATTGGTATATGTTGCTTTTTAAATTTTTTAGTTGGATTCAGAAAGTCTCTTTCAAGAGAGAGGGAGTAGCTTTTTGATTGATTTTTTTCAGTGGTTAAACATGAGTTTCACAAAAATGTGAGGTCATAGATGAGATTAGAAAATATCTAATAGAAGAGAAGGGGAAAGTGGTTAAATATTAATACAAGCTATGCTGTCATCATTGAATTAGTCAATGATTTGGTTGCAAATGAAACTTGAGCTCTTCTTTGGTGAATGTTTGGGGTTTGTGTTTGCCAATTGGATGAAAACAGATGTGACTGCGTCTCAGTTCCCAGTGACAACAGGTCATAAGCACCACAGGGACTTGCGTTCCCTCTCTCATTTGGCTTCTTTCTGTAGGTTGACTTCTTTTTTAAGATCGGGCCTCCACTGTAGTGAATAGAAATATGAATACTTGACATTCACCATCTCTGTTACCAGACAGAATGGTACTCCTAGTTTTTGTTTCCATATTCAAAGCACAGAGGGACCGATGCCGTGGCACATGCCAGGAAGAGGCTCCTGGCTCCTGGCTTTGGATTGGTGTAGCTCCAGCCATTGTGGCCATTTGGGGGGTGAACCATTGAATGGAAGACCTTTCTCTCTGTCTCTCTCTCTCACTGTCTGTAACTCTACCTGTCAAATAAAAAAAAAAGTTACAGAGAAGGGTTGATTCATTGAGATTGCATCCAGGATATGTTCCCAAACCAATCAACTCTTGCCTGGGAGATGAGTTCTGTAATAAGCCCATGAAGCCTACTGGCCAATCCCAGGATCCACCACTGTGGCTGGGGGGAAGGAGCTTTAAGGTAAGTTCAGCCTTTGCTGAGTCCTTTCTCAGAGACCAACAGACCTCATACTGATGCAGGCTTTATTGCTTTTTATTTAAATTTAAGTATAAAATTTTATAGTACGCTTTCTTATGGAAGATTGCTATTTGTTGATAATATTTTAAAAAGACATGGCCAGTGCTGTGGCTCAATAGGCTAATCCTCCGCCTGTGGCACCAGCACACCAGGTTCTAGTCCCGGTCGGTGTGCCGGATTCTGTCCCGGTTGCCCCTCTTCCAGGCCAGCTCTCTGCTGTGGCCAGGGAGTGCAGTGGAGGATGGCCCAAGTGCTTGGGCCCTGCACCCCATGGGAGACCAGGAGAAGCACCTGGCTTCTGGCTTTGGATCAGCGCAGTGCGCTGGCCGCAGCGGCCATTGGAGGGTGAACCAACGGCAAAGGAAGACCTTTCTCTCTGTCTCTCTCTCACTGTCCACTCTGCCTGTCAAAAAATATTTAAAAAAACAGGGAACCTAAGTAATGAAAACAGTTTAGAAGAGATCATAATATAGTTTGTGAATACAAGCAAGGAAATATTAAGGAACATAAGCATAATTAGAGATCAGACATAAAATAGCCACATAACAAGAAATCTAAACGTCTTCCTCTGACAACACATACAAGGCCTGGGCTTCTTCTACCTGCCTGGAGCTCTGGATTGTGAGTGCCTCCCCTTAGACGTGAGATGAGCTGATGCTTCTGGGGGTTCTGGAGATTGCATCTTTTCCCATTATTCTGGTTCTGATTCACCGAGAAGTGCTGCAGGGCAGATGACCAAGTGATTAGCAATGGCTGTTTTGGAGTCAGAGAAGATGAGACAGCTTTCAAAGACATCTCAGAATGGCATTATCTACAACAGCTTTGGAGGGAAAATTTGAAGTCGATTGTTTAATAAAATTCATTTGGTGAAACAATTTGCCCACTGTTTTGCTAATCAATCAAGTGCATAATTATGTCCCTTCATAATAGCTATATAAAAGTTCACTCAGCATTGTTTTAAGAGTAGACTTTCATAAAAATTTAAAAAGGTATTTAGGAATGTCTTGTTTTTTGCTTACACTTAGCACCCCTTTAAATATATTCTTGTATTTCCAATAGATTTATGAACTAAAAGCATAGTGTTACTGATGGTCACAAGTCTCAGAGTGTGTGTAGTACACACTGGTTACTAAATCATCTGAGTCCAGTGAGGCAGGACACACCATACACAAGGTAAGTGAATGGGTTTGCTATCTCCATAGGCAACATTTGTTGTGATTTGATTGTCCACAGCTTAGAAAGTTGCATAGGGCTGATGGAGTCCCATTGTTGAGTAGCCCTCTTATACTGTAGATGACGAATTCCAAACATAGCCTCCTTGCAAGGTATATCTCTCAGGTCCAGGGCATCCTGTTTCAGGGCAGGGACTGGGACAGAGCCTGGGCTGCTCTGGCCAGCTTCCCATTTATCTGATGGTGTTTCATTCCTACCACATTCTATGGTTATTCTTGAGAAATACAAAGAAAGAGTGGGAGAACTGAGTTGACTTGAGGCTTCCCAGAAAACTTACATCACAGCAATCTCATATCATGTAACTCAACTAGCCAGAGAGAAATAGTAGGAGTTCCATCTTTGATGTACCTATTCAATAAATGTGTATCACACACCTACAAAGTCCATGGTTCTGGGTTAATGGTGTAAACAAAAACGTACCTAACATGAAGGAGCTCTTATGTAGTGACACATGTATGTATAGGACTGTAGTACAGACGGCTACATGCTGTAATGCGGTTTATAGATATATGGGAATATGGAAAAGAAAACAAGAAGAAAACTCCTGCAAATTTTTCCGTTATTCAAAAGACAACTGTTCTTTAAAAGACGCATGTTAATGACATGGTGCTTATGTCCATTCGTCCATTGCATGATAGTACAAAATGCAAAGTCTGAATGGCAGTCAAAACTGCAAATTCATAGACCTTTAGCAATATGTGAAAATCTCATTAGTGCTGGGAACAGAGCAGAATGTAGAAACTGAGGCACAGTTTAAACTTCCACATTCCTCAGAGTTTTGTGATTTTCCTCTCTTGCTCTTGGAAAGTGAATTGTCACTCCATGACCAAAGCTTAAGTAGATGTTTGGTAATTTCAGTGTAACTATAAAGCACTTCTATTACAGGGCCTCCATTGATAACATCAATGGATCCAGGGCTTGATTCTGGTTTTAAGTTTAAATAACTGATTCCAACAAACCACATATAGGAGATGAGGCCAAGTTATAATAGAGACATTTCTCACATTATCTGGTCAATGCTGAAAACATACCAAGTAACTCAAGAATTGTTCATTACATTGTGATTTAATGCTATAACTAGTACTCAAACAGTATTTTACACTTTGTGTTTCTGTGTGGGTGCAAACTGTTGAAAGCTTTATTTAATACATGCTAAATTGATCTTCTGTATATAAAGATAATTGAAAATGAATCTTGATGTGAATGGAAGGGGAGAGGGAGCAGGAGAAGGGAGGGTCATGGGTGGAGGGAAGTTATGAGGGGGAAGGGAAGCTATTGTAATCCATAAGCTGTACTTTGGAAATTTATATTCATTAAATAAAAATTAAAAAAAATATTTTCTTTCTAATTAAGTAGAAAGGTGGAAAGGCAAATGACTTTATTCAGAAATATTTGACATCACTGATACACATGCATATAAATATACTGTTATATTTTAAATTTTCTGTATTTTCATTTAGGCTGTAATGACAGCCTATGATAGGCATTTGTAGTCATGTTTGCACTATGATAACGGGGGAAAAAGCTAAATGAAAACTTGTAAAAGGATAAGACCTTCTTAGGCCTCCAATAAATTATTTAGGCAATGAGAAAAAAGAAATTCTTAGAAAATGAAATCATTGGGGCCAGCACTATAGTGTAGTGAGTAAAGCTGCCTCCTACAGTGCCGGCATCCCATATGGACACTGGTTGGAGTCCTGGCTGCTCTACTTCTGATTCAGCTCACTGCTATGGCCTGGGAAAGCAGTGGAAGATGGCCCAAGTCCTTGGGCCCCTGAACCCACAAGGGAGACATGGAAGAAGCTCCTGGCTCCTGACTTTGGATTGGCCCAACTCTGGCCATTGAGACCATTTGGGGAGTGAACCAGCTGATGGAAGACTCTCTTTCTCTCTCTCTCTCTCTCCCTACATAACTCCACTTTTCAAATAAATAATAAATCTTTAAAAATAAAGAGATCCTTGAGACCTCTTACATGCAAAGTTAGCTGTTTAATACATCACGTAGAACTGTATCTTCATTCTTGACATCCAGTTTTGAGTGAAGTGCAGGTAATGATGGTAATATTACAGATAATGACAGGTTTCTAGTGTTTTATTTCAAAATCTTTTTCCTTTTAATGTGCCTTCATAACTGACTTTGAAATAATGTGCATTGCAATTGGCATAATCATAAAAAATTATCAACAAACAGAATAACAAAACAAAAAAGTGTTTATGAGCAACAATAGAGCAATGTGTTGATTGATGAGGTAGTACTCATATAATTTATTGCATATTATGCAGCACTGTGTGCCTTCTGTTGAGAGGGATTCTGTATTCTTGGATTCAAAGATTTAGCCCTCCCCCAAATTGCATCTGTTCTGAATAGGTACAGACTTTTTTTATTGCCCTTATTTCCTAAGCCATACAGTATAACAACTTTGTACATAGTATCACCATCATATTAGGTATTATAAGTAATCAAGAGATTACTGTATTTAAAGTCTTCGAGAAGATGTGTATAGATTGTATGCAAATACTAAGGCATTTTATATAAGGGATTTGAACATGAGAATTTTGGTATCACAGGGGATCCTGGTACCAATCCTCGATAGTGCCCAGGGACAACTGCTTTATATCACGTTGCATTGTGTTCTGTCTCCAACTTGGTTGGAGCGAGAAAAATGAAGTGGTAATGATAGCATTAGGAGGAGGGTGAGCTGGCTGGTGGGGTATGCAAGACAGGCCAGATAGCAGAGCTCACCTCACAAAACCTAAGGGCACGGGTTGGGATGGATTAGTGATGTCTTCTGCAGTGCTCTGGGGTGTGGCAGTACTTGAGAAGTTCCTTTGTCCCTTTCAGTGGCATTCCTGGCTCTATCATTTCCTTGGAATGTGTGCTCCCTTATAAACCTAAACAAGAAAGTTGAAATTCTAAACCCTGGAGATACCTACTGCCCTGCACCAAGACAGATTCTTGAAATAGGCAAAGTGCTTCAGTTTTATTTTTTGACCTTCACCTATAACTCCAAATATAATTAAATTTTCTTAAATATGAGATCAACTTATCAGTGAAAGCAATTCCTTTTATCTTGTAATAATTCAGTTTCTCATTCTGGACCTCCGTGGCCTGTCACAAAGGCCTGATTGCAGCCATCACTCACTGAATATTATGGTGTCCCCCTTGGTGTCCAGGTCAGATTTAATAAATGTCCTTTTCTCTCATTGCCTTGTTTTAAGATTTTAGAGCCATCACCTCTTGTGGATACTCAATGGCTCCTTTTCTTCCAGTGCCTTAAGATCCATTTAAAGATTTATATGATAGCATGATTACAATCTATTTGTTATGCTGATGATTTTTATACAACATATACCTTTTGTGAGACACAAATGGCTAGAGGGTTTGAATTTATTTTCCTCTCTTAAGAGAAAAGCTGGCTTTTGGTAAGTGTTGGCCAATATTTTATCCTTGCAACACTGATCAAAGGCCACATAATTTTTATTTTAATTCAATCCTTTGTGACTGAGACAAGATTTAGAGTGGGGTAGGTGTGTCCTCAAAAGCAAGAACATGCATGAGTTTTCCTGCTTGTGACTATGGAACTGTTTTGCTGCCCAAAGTGGAAGGAGAACTCTGGTCTTCCTATCACTTTTCTGTTTTGGGAGATTTTATATTTTTTATTAATAGTAACTTGAGCCATGAGGTAATAACTATATGTTTAATTTTAAACATATGTGGAAACTGAAATACCCATTGTGAAAAAAATTTTGAAAATGTCATTTAGTTGATTATTTTTCCTACTGAAACAGACAGCTCAATTATATAGTCATCTTTAGTTAGCTAATTATTACCTGTACAACTTCCAGAAAAATTCAATGACCCCTCTTGAAATGGAAGGTGGTTTAATCTTCTTCAATCAGTTTGCTGTTTAGTACAAGCAGGGAAAATCCCAAATGAGGACGATTATTTTGGTTACCATTATTTTTCTATTTATAAATAAAGAGTTATACGAGTTTGAATGCTGTGAATTACTACTATTCTGGAGAAACTGATTTTTTAATCTTGTTGAACAGGAAAAGTCCAGCTTGTTCCAGAAAGTTCAGCTAAGGTCACCCTCCATTCATTTTGTGTTTCCTCTGAGTCAGGCACCTTGTCAAGTGAAGGGAATAAAAGATGAATATGAAAGATCCGTGCTCATGAGGCTAATAGTTTTGTCAGGGAAATGAAAATAGCAACAGAAATGTCTACAACAAATGGACACATGTAGCATGAGAGCTATGGCCATTGGTGTGTTGGGATGAGGGGAACCCCTCGCTTCATATGGAGTATCGTTCAAAGAGGGCTGGAATCTCTGGAGGAAGAACCTGAGCCACACCTGGAAGCTGAGGAATTGGTTAAGACACAGGAAGAGAGCACAATAGCAGAGGCACAGAGCCAAGAGCCACGGCCCATGGGAATGAGATGATATTGCTCTCAGTATTTAAATCACAAGAGTGGAAGTAGTGGAAGAGTCTAGACCTGTAGGTGGGGTCAGGCTGTGGAGGTCCTCCAGTGCCATATGGGAGCAATTGATGAAATCCAAGAAGGAAAGTCATGTGATCAGATTTGCATTCTGGAAAAAATGTGTTGCTGGTGGTTTTATGCAAGCTGAGTTTCAAAGGAGAAAGACGGTAGTTAGGATATCCAAATGAGGATTTATATTTCAGTACTATAGTGATGAAAGAGGTCCTGTATTTTATTGGCAGGCTCTGGTAATTGACTAGGTGTTGGGTAAGAGAGAGGAATGATGATACTAACAATGTTAGTTAACAGTATTATGCTTCAAGCTCTGGGACAAGTGGAATGAAGAGAATGCCTTTGTCCCTTCCTTTGTTCCTTACTTACCTTTCATTTGTTTTGTCTTTTTGAGTTTATGATCCACCACAGAGACAGGTAAATGCGTGGATTATTACATTTAACATTATGACACATTTATACTAAGGTGCTGTAAGATCTCAGAAAAGTAAGTCTTTTATGACAGATCCTTTAAAATGGTCTACATAAGATCACATTTAGTAAGTAAATATGTTACTTGCTCATTATGGCAACTGGTATTTGCTTAATCAAACCCCATAGACAGCTGTCATTATTTAAATAGAGGTTTATATGTTGATAATGGCTGAAATCAGTGTTTATATAGAGGTGACCTATATGCTAAAGTTTCAGACTCACTCACTTTTTCTCAACTCACACAAGCACTTGCCCATACACCTGCCGATGAGATTTATCTTTGTCACCAGTTTCCCATCAGACACTTGAGGAGTTTCATCAATGTCAGCCAAGAGCCATTTGTAGCACTGAATGAGTACAACTTTGAAGCTATACCTCATGTAATTCAGTTTTTGCAGAGCTGGAAATGTGTGCAGGATAGATGGCAGAGCTCAATTATGAGATGTACAGGGTGACTGCAAACAGGGCAGGAAAGAAATTCTCTAAGGACATCCTGGAAGCCAATTGCCTGCAATGCAGCACAGCCTATGGCTGTTAGGAAACAAAAGCAGCAAATAAAGCTTAGGCATAGCAATCAGAGGTGAGGCAGTAAAGAGGTTGCAATGAATTGGAAGAAATAGAAAATTATGAAGGCACTTCACAAAATGTGCAAAAATTGAAATTAAAAGGTCCATTTATTTGCATGCAAAAATATTGAATTCCATGTATTTGAGAGGTCTTCATAAAGTTCTTGGAAACTGTGTATTATGTAAACACTGCATGTTGGTTTTCATGCAGTTGTGACTTTGCTGTTTTTGTGTAGTATTCAAGATGAAATGTATTCTCTCTTGCCATAGCTATGTTAACATCTTAGTATATTTACACCTCTTAAAATCACAAATTTGAAATGATACATTTTCTTACACATTGTTTGTTGGTAGTTTATAAAGAATTTCTTTGGTTAAGGTTATTTTCAGTTAAAGCAAAAATTCAAAACATGGGGTTACTGAACTAATTTTCAAAATGTGATTTTACAGTCCTATATACATGGCAAAAATAAGCCTGGACATAAAGGAACAAAAGATAGCATTTTTTAAATCTTATTCTTGTCATAAAATTTCCATAAAATGGTATGTCTCCATTTGGTTAGAATGGACAAGAAAGTTAAATAAAACAAGACAAAAATTTCCCGCACAAGCTGTTCTTTCACAGCGGCTCCGTGGCAGCATGAGATGAGGCCTCACAGTTCCTCTAGGATCCCTCCATGAGGAGCAGGGAGATCTGTGTCTCTTCTAGCTTCTACCTCTGTGACCACAGCCATTCATTATGGTCTTAAGGCTTGAGTTCTTCATTGGTAAAATGGGATCGACAAAGCACTATCTCACTGGTTGGTGGTGAGGTTTAAATGAGTTGGTGTTTATGCCTTGCAAATGAAAATAACAACTACATACATGTTGGTTAGTGTTGGGTATAATATGGTAATATGACTGTTCCATCTGATCTAGAGTTGAGCATTGTTCTATACAGCAGAGTTTCAGTCTATACTATTTCCAAAAGGCAGAAAATTCCATGTAGCCCAGAATGAATGTTTATATCTTGATAAGTGATGCAGAGAAGATTAAAATACTATAAATAAATAAATATAAATAAGTAAAGTAATCACTAATTAGTTTTCTGTTGAGACTATGAGCTTTCAGGAACCTAGGAAGAGACTTTATTTGTTTTTTTTTGTTGTTGTTGGTGGTGGTGTTTGGTACTATCCTCTGCTATGTATAAATGACTGAATAAAATTAATTACACTTGTGATGTGCATCCCAGTGAAAAATGAATGCATTTTAGTTTTAGAAAATACATCATGAAGTGATGACTTTTAATACAAAGCTTGTACTCCATTCCTAAAAATCCCATAACTAAAAATTCCTTGGCAGAAATGCAGGCTTGCCATTTAATTTTCAGTTTATCTTCTGGTATTAGAAGCCATGAGTGCTACTGATACAATCATAGAACATTTTTAATAGCAGAAAAGAAAAACCAGGAGTGGGTTAAGCTAGCCATTAATATTGTGTCTGTGGCCACTCATTTTTTTCCTCTGAAAAACAAATAATCCATTTTAAAGCCTGTGGCTACCTGACCGAAGGGTTTCATTATCCCATGATTACTATGGGAATTTGGTTAGCTCCATAAATCCCTATGAAGTGTGTCATAACATGAAAGTGATTTCAAAGGAAGTTTTTTTTTGTTTTATTCTGGATTCAGTGTCCGATTTATCTGTAGGATGAGCATTTACAATAGTTGCTTAGGAAAGTATATCTTCATTGGTGATGTCCACCAGAAAGATGAAAAGGAATTCTGTTATCACCAAGTCATGCCACTGATGAATAGAGAAATTTTCTTCAATAAATGAAATTGTTAGACTGGTGTTTTATATCTTTTCTTTATTTCTGTGCTTTCTTGTGTATGATTTCAGGGCAGGGGATCAAATTGGGAAAAGTGAGCAAGACACTAAATTTAGGTTTGGATCAAATGGAAACATTTATTAGGTTTTTTAAAAAGCATTTTGAACTTATGTTATTGTGATGAACTGCAGTTTCAGGTTTTATAATAAACAATTTCTGACTTTTCAGCGGTATGTCTGGAAGAGAACTATGTAGGAAGGAGAGCTCTGCATGCTTTTTTTAAAAGTGACTTGGGAACCAAAGGAACTGTTTTTGCTTATTGTAAGGAAATGTTTCACCCAGTTTTAGACTTCAGCTGCACACGAGGTAGAGATTTTTCTTTCATCCTTGTGGTCTAGCACACACTGAGGTTCCTGCTGTCTCTATAATATTTTCTATCTATGCACACCTAAACAAGAGTGTCGACTGGCTCCACCTGTTAGACATTAACATGAAACCAGGTACTTTTTACATCTGTAGCAATGATCAGAGTTCCAAATTAATTTCTGTTATTTTGTAATGAGTATATATTTTGTTCACTAAAGTGTAAAAATCTGTGCAGAGCTGTGTTTCATTTTGTTACCCATCACCAGCACCTCACACAAAAATACACACACAGAAACTCTCCTAAAATAATGACTGATTATTAACAAAGAAATGCCACTTGCCCTAAAGACTGCTGTGACTTTTCCTGCAAACCAATAATAAGTCTGAAATTATATTAAGTGCTGCCTTCTACAGAAAGATCCCTAAAATGAGTAGTAGAATATTCTAAAAGAATAAATCCCACTCCCTTGAAATAGTATATGCATTTAAAAAACAACTGATGGTGAAATGGAATGTGTTTTAAGAAGAAAGGGCCAGAACTCATCAGATGACTGTTTCCTCATGGAGATGCACAATTCTTTAAAGCATTAGTGTTCCATAGTTTGCATAGATTCTTAGACTGACACTGAACCACTTTATTTTTTTTACACTTTTATTTAATAAATATAAATTTCAAAAGTACAACTTTTGGGTTATAGAGGCTTTCCCCCCCCACAACTTCCCTCCCACTGGACACTGAACCACTTTAAAAGCCATTGTCCTTCCGAATGGTTTTTCAGTTCCCACCTCACCAGCCTCCTCTACTCCTCAGCTCCTTGGAGTAGCAGGAGCCTGGTAATTAGTGTTTTGTGTTTCCAAGTGAGCTAAGACAGTGAACACAGCACAGTGATGGGGCTAACAGAGTCTAAGGAAGTTGTTACACAAGTTCAACAGCTTAGCAAATGATTATGGTTGCAATAGCATGACTGTTCTACTCTGTGTCTCATGACATTTAAGAACCATCTTCCTTTTGCCTCTATGTCAGTGCTTCTGAAATTCTTTGAGAGGGCTGCATATTTAGAGAACAAAGCTAGTTTCTTTAAAATAATTTCATCTATGACATAGCTACTGAACTCAGATTTATTGTTTGCTGTAGTTGGCAAGAAAACAATACAGTTTTGCGATCAAAAGCTCCTTATTTGTTTGTCTGGGATTTGCCTTTACTACTCCCATATTTCTATCTAGAAATGCTTCACCTGTGATATCTTGAGTGTTTACATTTTATTCTTTCTATCTTCCCTTTTAACATCTTAGTTAAGAATAGGATTTTAATGAAAGCAAGAGACCAGTTTGGGAATCACTGTTAGAAATACAGGGGGCAGGGTGACCATGCTGGACTGAAATCTTAGCCCCTCAGGTAACAAAGCCACCAATTCTGAGTGCCTTAGGAATGACTCTTCCTGTAGAGTTTGATCCTCAGTCCTGCAGGAAGAAGGAACATCAGTCTGCAGTGATGTCTGAATTTCTCCCTAAGCATCGTGCATTTTGGTAGTTTCCCTATAGCTAATTCCTCAGGTGACCAAAGAGGCTTCATCCCTTGTTCTTTCCTGTAGCATTTGATGATCAGAGCAGTGCTCTGCTTCCCATATTGCAATGATAGAGCCATGAGCACCAGTTCACTATCCTACCAGGGCCCGTGACACCCCACAACAGGTCCATATGCACTGAAAGGCCAGATAGTATGGGGGAACTGATTTCTTCATTCCACATCTAGTAAGCATTTTCTTGGTTCAATACAAGATGTTGTAACATAAAGAAGTACAAGGGTACTTCCAAAAGTTCATGGAAATTGGAAATAAAAAATAAGTTTATTTTCTCAAGAAAAATTTGCAAAAAACTATAAACCCATGCAAAAGTTTTCTATAATATATATTTTCAACAAAGGTTTTTGAAGACATCTCATATGCATATGTGAATTTTGAATTTTTCTGTGCCCTAACAAACTTACCGTTATATCAATTTTCCATGGCTTTTTTTTTTTTTTTTTTTGTACTCTTGAATAATCCACCTAATCAACACAGGCAGTACATAGCAGGGCTGCATTGTTAGTCTTTATTGGGTGGACTCTGGGATCATAACGTTGGTCTGATTGTGAACTGGGGCAAATCAAATGTCCGCTCTGGGCCTCAATGTCCTCAGATGGGGAGATACTGGTCATACCTGAGCCATAGGGCTGGTGTGAGGATTTAAT
This sequence comes from Oryctolagus cuniculus, assembly GCF_051225735.1. Taxonomy (NCBI): domain Eukaryota; kingdom Metazoa; phylum Chordata; class Mammalia; order Lagomorpha; family Leporidae; genus Oryctolagus; species Oryctolagus cuniculus. The sequence continues at coordinate 9,334,905 of NC_142875.1, read as the reverse complement.
CAGCTAGAACACATGAATTGCATTGTTCAGTAAATGCTCCGATTGTTATAATTGTCAGGCTATACTGTTTTTCAAGCTTATCTTTCTTTTTTGTATGCCATGCTTATCTTTTTATAATTTTTATTTAGAATATTTATATTTATAATATTATAAATTTCTCATATCCTCTTGTCCACAGTGTCCAAAAACCCTGTAGTATTTTTTGGTTTCTAACCTCCCATACTAAATTCATTCTGTTTTCCAGAGCCCAGGAAACAAGTTGTCTTCTTGTAATGGCAACTCAGAAACTATTCTGAGAAAATGGTTCTGTTTTGCATTTTTTGGTGTTGCCAGGATTGCAGGGAGTGTGAACCCATTATGCTGGTGAGTAGAAACAGGGAAAGGATTGTGCTTTGGACTTGTTAATGTTCCCAATGTCTAGCATTGTGCTGTCCACAAAGCAGGTGTTCTTTAAACATAGAATGATTTTAAAATATCTGTTACCATGCCTGAAATACTCTCATGGGCTTTTCAGCCAGATCCGAATGCCTTTAGGGCTGATTCTGAGGCCAGAGTGCTGTTTAGGACATCCACCATTCTATGAGTCTGCTGAGTATCTCGCTTCCCATGTTGGATCACTCTCCCCTTTATTTATTCTATCGGTTAGTGTTAGCAGGTACTAGACTTGTTTATGTGCTCCCTTTGACTCTTAGTCCTTTCATTATGATCAATTGTGAACTGAAATTGATCACTTGGACTGGTGAGATGGCATCGGTACATGCCACCTTGATGGGATTAAATTGGAGTCCCCTGGTACGTTTCGAACTCTACCATTTGGGGCAAGTCAGCTTGAGCATGTCCCAAATTGTACATCTCTTCCCTCTCTTATTCCTACTCTTATGTTTAACAGGGATCACATTTCAGTTAAATTTCAACACTTAAGAATAACTGTGTATTAATTATAGAATTAAACCAGTCATATTAAGTAGAACAGACAAAAAAACTACTAAGAGGGATAATGTATTAAGTTGTTCATTAGCAGTCAGGGCTATGTTGATCAAGCCACCGTTTCCCATAGTGTCCACCTCACTCCAACAGGTTTCCCTCTTGGTGTTCAGTCAGTTGTCACCAATCAGGGAGAACATATGGTATTTGTCCCTTTGGGACTGGCTTATTTCACTCAGCATGATGTGTTCCAGATTCCTCCATTTTGTTGCAAATGACTGGATTTCATTGTTTCTTACTGCAGTATAGTATTCTAAAGAGTACATATCCCATAATTTCTTTATTCAGTCTACCGTTGATGGGCATTTAGGTTGGTTCCAGGTCTTAGCTATTGTGAATTGAGCTGCAATAAACATTAGGGTGCAGACTGCTTTTTTGTTTGCCAATTTAAATTCCTTTGGGTAAATTCCAAGGAGTGGGATGGCTGGGTCGAATGGTAGGGTTATATTCAGGTTTCTGAGGAATCTCCAGACTGACTTCCTTAGTGGCTTGACCAGTTTGCATTCCCACCAACAGTGGGTTAGTGTCCCTTTTTCCCCACATCCTCACCAGCATCTGTTGTTGGTAGATTTCTGTATGTGAGCCATTCTAACCGGGGTGAGGTGAAACCTCATTGTGCTTTTGATTTGCATTTCCCTGATTGCTAATGACCTTGAACGTTTTTTCATGTGCCTGTTGGCCATTTGGATTTCCTCTTTTGAAAAATGTCTATTGAGGTCCTTGGCCCATCTCTTAAGTGGTTTGTTGGTTTTGTTTTTGTGGAGTTTCTTGATCTCTTTGTAGATTCTGGTTATTAACCCTTTATCTGTTGCATAGTTTGCAAATATTTTTTCCCATTCTGTCGGTTGTCTCTTCACTCTCCTGACTGTTTCTTTTGCAGTACAGAAACTTCTCAATTTGATGCAATCCCAATAGTTGATTTTGGCTTTGACTGCCTGTGCCTCCCGGGTCTTTTCGAGAAATTCTTTGCCTGTGCCAATATCTTGAAGGGTTTCTCCAATGTTCTCTAGTAACTTGATGGTGTCAGGTCATAGATTTAGGTCTTTAATCCATGTTGAGTGGCAAAAAAAAAAAAAAAACAAAAACAAAAACAAACAAACAAACAAAAAACAAACAAACACCTCTAAATGAAAGATCTCTGTGAGTGAGATCCCAGTGGAAAGAACAGGTCTTCAAAGAAGGAGGTACCTTTCTCTGAAGGGAAGAGAGAACCTCCACTTTGACTATGACCTTGTCTATACAAGATAAGAGTCGGAGAACTCAAGGGGCTTCCATAGCCTTGGAAACTCATGACTGGTGCATAGGGAGATTACTGATGCCATAAACAGGAGTGTCAATTTGTAAAGTCAACAACAGGAGTCACTGTGCACTTACTCCTCATGTAGGATCTCTGTCCTTAATGTGCTGTACATTGAGACTTAATGCTATAACGAGTACTCAAACAGTATATTTCACTTTGTGTTTATATGGGGGTGCAAACTGTTGAAATCTTTACTTAATGTATACTAAACTGATCTTCTGTAAAAAAAAAAAAAGAAGAAGAAGAAATTATCAACTCCCAACTTGACTCTCACTGGGATTAAACATGACAATAGGTCTGATCTGATTTCATCATCATTTAAAAAATCATCTATTATTTTTCACTTTATGTTTCTGTGTGGGAGCAAACTGTTGAAATCTTTGCTTAATGTATGCTAAACTGATCTTCTGTATACAAAGAGAATCGAAAATGAATCCTCATGTGAATGGAAGGGGAGAGGGAGTGGGAAAGGGGAGGGATGCGGGTGGGAGAGACGATATGGGGGGGAAGCCATTGTAATCCATAAGCTGTACTTTGGAAATTTATATTCATTAAATAAAAGTTAAAAAAAAACATCTGTTACCTCCTGAGTGGTCTTTCCTCTCTATAAGGAAAAATTACGGAGGAAGCAATATGGAAAAAGAAGTCTTCTAAATAGCTTAGTGACAATTTTTTTTTTTTTTTTTGACAGGCAGAGTGGACAGTGAGAGAGAGAGAGAGAGAAAGGACTTCCTTTGCCGTTGGTTCACCCTCCAATGGCCGCCACGGCTGGTGCGCTGTGGCCAGTACACCGCGCTGATCTGAAGGCAGGAGCCAGGTGCTTCTCCTGGTCTCCCATGGGGTGCAGGACCCAAGCACTTGGGCCATCCTCCACTGCACTCCTGGGCCACAGCAGAGAGCTGGCCTGGAAGAGGGGCAACCGGGACAAAATCCGGCGCCCCGACCAGGACTAGAACCCGGTGTGCCGGTACCGCAGGCAGAAGATTAGCCTATTGAGCTGCGGCGCCGGCCTTAGTAACATCTAAAGATAAATCAATGGGAATTAAAGAAGAAAGATTGAACCCCAGTTTTTCATTTCAAATCTCAGTAAAATTGATTTGGAAGTCGCATGTGAATCAGAGTGGTCCAGTTAGATGGGATGGGTAGCTGCTAAGTTAATATGATTTCTTCCATCCTTCTCACCTCATGCTTCCCACCGGGGAAAACTTACATTAGCAACTTTCTCAAAACAAGTTTCTGCAAGAGCTAATTCTGTGCCTTGTTGGTGTCTTCTTTGTGTGGACCTCCATGTTGACCAACGCGATTGCAGCAAGAGCAACTCACTGTCAGGCAACCCAGCAGAGGTCTACTGGGGTGTCAGTGAGGTTCCAAAAGCTTTGTTGATCCACCGGCATATTTGTCAAGAAACACCTGAAAGAAGGGGTGAACCAGATGTCCTCTGAGAAAACTATCATCTACTTTTCCTTGAATTGTGATGACTCATTAGTGAAGGTGGTACATTTTCAGCTTGCTCTGGGAGGAAATCGGGCTCAGGTATAGCTGTGGTGTCTTCATGATGCTAAGAAGCTCACTAAAGACCTTATTCAGAAATTTATCTATAATATTTCACTTCAATGCTTTTAACAGACACACAAAATTGTGCATATTTTTGGGGTATGATGGCATATTTTGCTATGTTATGTAATGTCCAGTCAGGGTAAATACATCAATCTCCTCAAATATGTAACATTTCTTTATGATTAAAAATATACAAAATGCCATTTTCTAACTTTTTACTTTTTGATAGAGAAATGGACAGTATATTACATTATCTAGCAGGCATGAGGAATCTTTTTCCTACCAAAGGCCATAATTCATGTTATAAAATTATCAAAATTATCCACTTAAAAATTAGCCTGCTTTAGATTTATTGAATTTCGAGTCTGAACCGTGATTACCTTGGCAGGGCTGGACCAAATGGTTTTGACTCAGATCCAGTTTGAATTTGACTCCAGCCAGCATCAGGCCACCTCGCCAGACAGGTGGGAAAGTGGACTGTTTTTGCTTGTTTTGGGAGAATCTCACTCTCCTCTACAATAGTTCTCTCACTCTCAGGAACACCAGGTCCCTGTCAGCCAGTTAACAGTGGTTAGCATGGTGGCTTCCAGTCTTAAGACTCGTGGGTTAGGCTTGCTGAGTAGGCTGGGGCAATCCTCTGGAGGTGAGAATCTTTTCTAACACATCCCCCCCCCCCCCCCCCCGCAAGACACACATAACCTCCTTCTCTGTTTCTCTCTCTCTTGGGTTGGCCCTGACACTATTGAGTAATTCTGGCTAGGGAACCCCTCCATGTTTTACAAAGATTTGGCTGGACCTCTGCCCCCGACAAGCCCTTGTGGATTGTGGGTGTTAGGCTGTGAAGCACACTTCCTACAGAGAATGACACCAGTAAGACTGGGCATGGTTTGCCATGAGGCCATGGGCTCTGTGCCCCAGTGCCCCAATGAATGTTTCCTTACTTCCAGACTCTGATAAGATCTGTCTCTTTCTCTGAGTGCTACACTCCTCTAGATGCTCTCTTTGCTCTGCCAAACCTCCTTAATTCTTACAAACTCAAATTCCTGGTCCGGTTAGTCAGCATTTCCCTTGACATCTGCTTAGTTCTGGGTCAGAGTTTAGGTATCCCTTTTACAGACAGGCAGCCTTTCATTTAGACTCCTCATTAGGTGTAGCTCTCATGACCAGAATTTGTGGAGACAGGTCCTCCGGCATGTGCTCTGGTCTCTCCTTCCTTCCGTCTCAGATCTCTCCCTCTTTTGGGTACACCTATGTCAGGTCCCTCCCATGCAGTCAATACTAGTGAAGTAGTACACTGCGGAGACTTTTTATTCTCCCACCACGCTCCCTATCCCTTCAACCTGCCTAGTCACCAACTGAAGCAGTGTCCAGACCTGGGGCCCTCCCTCCAAACGTTCACTCAAGACATCTTTTGTTAAGGCTCTTGTTGTGAATACTTGTTGTTGAAATCAGGCCCACAAGATAGGACTCAAGGTTAAGAGGTATAGAACAACTATTTCTCCCTGTAAGGGAACAAAGCAATCTTACATATTCGACCAGGCAGAGGACCAGTTCTAACATGTCGCCAGTGAAGAGCACTGACCACTCCCTGCATGTGCTGTTCTGACAAATATATATTCTAAGTTATAAGCATGGAAGGCTAAGCTAACATGGATAATATAGACTAGTCCCACCTGTGCCTTTCTCCCATCCCTGTGGACTTCAGTGCATGTCCGGATGTGACAGGCAGTGAGAGAGTTTTAAGAGATGTTTCAAACTCAGGAAGGATAAGACTGAGGGATGCTTCTGTTTTTAGCTTCTCATTCCAGATGGGAAAAAAGCCATCTACAGTATGCATTCTCCTGGAATGCATCCTTAGACATTGGGATTCTTTTGACCCCTAGAGCTTAAAGAAAAAAAAAATCTGATCTTTTTTCTGCACCACCACCTGGCCTAGTTACAAGCTAGAAGATGGATTAAGTTAGCCTAAGTGAGTTGAGATTCCTTATGTTCAGGTTTTCTTTGTGCTAAATTATCCCTGATAGATGAGAGGCCACAAGAAAATCCTCCCTCTTTCATAGAATGCTTGAAGGTGACTTTAAAGAAATATACTCCATTAGATCCTGACTCTGTAGAGGGAAAGCCAGTTTTAAAAGACGGATTCTTAACCCAAGGTGCCCCAGATATTAGGAGAAATCTCCAGAGAGTTGCAGTGACACCTAAGAGTACCCTAGATGACCTCTTAAAAGTGGCATCTTATAACAGAGATCAGGACGGGATCAAATAGCACAGCAAAAGGATAGGAGAGATGTGTTCCTGGTGATAGCTCCAGTGAGAGCCCTGGGGACCTTCCAATTGCTTTCACTGCAAAGGCAGTGGACACTTCATCAAGGACTATGGAAACGGAGCCCCAGGACCATGTCCAATTTGCAGAGGAGATTGGAGATTTAACTGCCCTTGAAGGCCAAGGATGCTGGGGTCAGGCATTTCTGATAGACATTCTACATGGGAATGAAGAGGCCCACAGTGCTCCTTCCAGGCTCTGGTGGTAGATCTGATTGGAACTCAGGAGCCCTGGGTAGTTCTCCTAGTGGAAGTAAAGACTACAAATTTCCTTTTGGACACAGGGGCAACTTTCTCTGTTCTTCATTCTAGCTTTATCCCCTTCTCTTCTCACACTGTGACCATAAAGAGTGTCTCAGAAACCCCCTAAGTTAGATATTTCACACAACCTTTGAGCTGTGTCTGGAATGATATAATATATACTCACTCCTTTTTGATCATACCAGAGAGCCCAACAACTTTACTAGGTAGTGACCTACTGGCCCAGATAAAGACCACAGTTCTTATAGTTTTTGTGGATTCTTTGTGCCTCCCTCTGACAGAGACAGATATTAGTCCTGAAGTTTGGAGTGTACAAGGAAAAATTGGTCAGGCTATAACGACTCAGTCTGTCCAGGTTCATCTTAAAGATCTGTCCCCCTCTCCCCATGAGAGACAATGTCCATTAAAACCTGAGATTTGTAAAGGACTAAGAGCCATAATAGACAATCTCCAGGTGCAGGGACTTTTACAGCCATGCAGTTGTCCCTGCACCACTCCAGTTGTAGAGGCTGAAAAGCCAAATGGAGAATGGAACTCTTCCCCATCAATGACGCAGCAGTGCCTATATATCTGTGGTTCCTAATCCCCAAACCTTGCTATATTGCTTACTGCTACTCTCCAACTCACATCTAAATACTTTCTTGCACGAAGACAAAATCTCCCTTTCAGCCAGTCTGTTGGCCACACTCATGTAGGAGGAGCATCTTAAAAGTGGCCTACACCAACTTACTCTCTCAGGTTCTCACCCTAGGCCCTTCTGCTTTTGGCTTGCCTGATTGGCCATCTGCTGTTCATTTCCCCCTTCCCTTCATCTCCAATGTCAGGAAGTGTGTGGGGGAGGATGTTACATCTGTTCAGCAGCCATGACCCAGAACTTGATCTCGGTTGGCCCTCCATAGCCAAGGATGACATGTGTCTCATTTTCCCTCCCTCTTTAGTCACCATTTGATAAGACACTAGCAAGAACTGGTAATAACATGGTTCATTTTAAAATGGTGTTTTTTTTTGTTTTTTTTTTTTTTTTAATAACTGACCAGACTCCTTGCAGGGCCATGTTTTCCAATTACTCGCTTAAGTTTTTTTCCTAGACTAACAAGAGTGGGCACCCTGACTGCTCTGACTCAAAAGGGTTCACATTTTTTTACTTGCTAAATTATAGGCATTGCTCTGCCCACTCATTAAAGATTCCTTTGTTGTCTGACTGTCCATAAAGGCTTTATTAAGGCATAGAACTCTCTGATCAATTGTGAGTGTCCTAAAAAGTATAAAGGTCTGTAAAACCCTGTTATACTTCCTAAGATGCTATAACCTGTTGAGTTGTTATTGTAAATCATGACCAGTGTAAATCTTTTGCCACCCACAAAGTGATTCTCAAAACATTGGTGTATGTATTTTAACAAGGCATCATGGGGACTATATTTGAGTATCTTATCTTGTGGGCTAAATATTTTCCTGAGATTCCTAGGGCTTGTAACATGTTGGTAAAGTATAATTGTATAAAAATCCTTTACCAGTTTCCTACCTGGATTCAAAAACTGCTTTACTATTTTCAAGATTCAAAACTGCCTTAAAGTAACTATGTATTAAAATTCTGTACGGCCGGTGCCGTAGCTCACTAGGCTAATCCTCCACCTTGCGGCGCTGGCACACCGGGTTCTAGTCCCGGTTGAGGCACCAGATTCTGTCCTGGTTGCCCCTCTTCCAGTCCAGCTCTCTGCTATGGCCCGGGAGTGCAGTGGAGGATGGCCCAAGTGCTTGGGCCCTGCACCCGCATGGGAGACCAGGAGAAGCACCTGGCTCCTGCCTTCAGATCAGCACGGTGTACCGGCCACAGCGTGGCGGCCATTGGAGGGTGAACCAACCACAAAGGAAGACCTTTCTCTCTGTCTCTCTCTCTCTCTCTCTCACTGTCCACTCTGTCTGTCAAAAAAAAAAAAAATTCTGTACGTTCTTATTTTTCTTAATTTAGAGCTGTTGAGGATTGTTTAGGATATGAATTGAAGGAACCAATAAACAGGGAAGAAATTTGTGGAGAAAGCTAAAAGCATGAGAGTATTTCTTGGTAAAGAAAGCTAAAAGAAATTTTGGATAGAAAGAATTTTTGATAGAAAGAGGAACTGAAAGAATAAGCATATTGTAGGAAGACTGTGGAAGTCAAATACTGTGCACCTTCAGTTTGAATGAGATTAGAAGGAAATTACTTTAAAAGTTAGCTCTTTTTAAAAGACAGCAGTGTTTCCTGATTCTGTACCTATTTGTTCCATTATGTAACTGTCCTAAGTGATAGGTTTATATGCTGATATTGCATGCTAATCTTTTCAATTAAAGTCTTTCTATGCTTTGTAACTTACGTAGGTAACGTGTTTTTATGGATCTCAGAGAAGTTTCATATGTTTTCTGTTGTCTTTATTGAGTTTATTTGCTTTAAAAATTTGAGTCGTAAGGTAGTTAACTTTATCTACTTTGAATAGGTCTGGTCCACAGCTTTGGTTAAAATGCCCAGGTTTAACTTACTTTGACCAAATGGTTTAACTCTCCTACATTTCTTCTATATCCAAAGTTCTAAATCGGAGTCTTTGACCTTGATGCTTCCAGTCGGCTCACTGGAACTCTCAAAAGATGAGGCTCTCAATTGGGAGAGATAATAACTGTCTTGCGATGCTTTATGTTATCCAGAACTAAACAACTAGAAGCTATCAACCTCCAGGTGATACTCCAGACAATGCCCCTGAGGAAATCTGCATTCTACCAGCTCTGCTGCTGTCCCTCAGTGACACCCCTTTTCAGCATGAAGCAGCCAGAGCAGTCATCACCCTCATATCCCTAACAGCAGGTAGGGGCCATTCTCAGTGTGTGTGTTGGGGGTGGTGGTGTGACGAGGTAAATGAACTAACAGGTGGTTAGGTCAGGTCCCTATTGGAATGAGGAAAGGTGAAGTAAGTCCCTTTAAGAGTGGACAAGATGATTACTTCTGCACAGAAAATGCCTTATAGTGATCCTTTCCCTTCTGAGTTTCCAGTTTTATCATGAGAATAGCAAGACTCACCCTTGTGATGGCTTTTTTATTTTATCGTGAGCAGGCTAGACAGGGTTTCAGTTCTGGCCTTCTGATGGGTTTTGTCCTCATGCTCTTGTTGATTGTTAGCTGCGATTCTGTTCTTCCCCTGAACTGTTCTTAAAAGCCAGCACCTTGACAAGTTCTCAGATCTTCTTCTCTTAGAACCTCCTCCTGAGGATGCAGCAGGAGGTTTCTGACATAAATAGGTCTTGCTTTGCTCACTGTCCTGTCCACCTGGAAATTCTTCTTCTGAATGAAACAAGAACTGAGGTCCCCGTCTTCATCACCATTTGCCTGTAATGATTTGATGGGCCTTTCGTAGCCCATGAGATGAATGTTCCCCACCCATGTGTTGTCACCCTATTGTGTAATAGAACCCCAGGATGGCTTACTTCTGTCTGCAGTAACTTAGTATCTGTTATCTAATCTTTCTCCAATCTTCACTCTCCTTCCCCCCACACCAAGCCTCTTCTAACCAACACTATACTTTTAATTTCTATGAGATCACCTTTTTTTAGATGTCACATTTGCGTGAGATCCTGCTGCACTTGTCTTTCTGTGCTTGCTTTGTTTCACTGACACAGATTTCCAGTTTCATTCCTGTTGTTGCAAATGACAAGTTTTGTTCTTTTTCTGGCTGGTTAGTATTCCATTAGGTAGGTGTACCACATTTTCCTCATTTACTCATCAGTGGATAGACACTTGGGCTTTCACATGACTTGGGTGTTGTACAGAGTGCTCCAGTAAACATGGGAATGCAGATGTCTCCAGGGTTCTCAATAGGCCAGGATGCTGCTTAAACAATTATTTTAAATTTGCTCTGGTGAATAGATAAACTGGCCATTGAAAGTCCAAAGATTTTAATCTACATAGCATGGGTAAAATATTTTTATGCTAAAACACTTTTAAGGTACCTACAAATGTTTACAACTCATGGCTGCCTTGAAAATGGTTTAAAAATTAATGTTAAAGTAACAAAATGTTACCTGGTTAAATGGATTGTTATATTTGTCCTAAATGATGAACATCAGCCAATAATTTCATTCTTAAAACATTTGATAATAAACTATTTTCATTTGTAATTAATCAGTTAGCAGGATCATTTATATGTCTTGAATCCTTTGATTATAAAACATAAAACATAGTAAAATGTGTATAAAATATGATATGGCAATTTTATTTTCTTTGTAGCATGGTCATTTTTGACATATTCAAAATAGTATAGATTAAGGACCAAGTTCAAAAGAAAAGAAACAAGGCTTTCAAAATTCGTCAATTGAAAATTTAGTTGCTCGGTAAGAAGATCCTTCCAGTTTGGACTCTCAGCGAATTGAGGATCGTGTGCCATTCATGAGTTACTAGTCTGGATCTAGGCTAAGAACATGTAGCTTAATCCATAAAAGATTCCTCCCTACAAAGTCAAAGGCCAAAGCAAGATCAATAAAAATTCAGTCATTGATTCAGTCAATATTTATTGTAAACATATTAGAGGCAAGGTTCTGTTCTATTTATGGAATACTTACTGTGAGCACAGCAGTAAGAGAGACAGAAGTGCACATTTAACATCTGCTTTTTGCCCAAGTTAACAATGGCTTGAACTACATAGACTGAGTGTTTTTTTGTTTGCTCAAGGTGCAAATGTTTATTTAAGGTACTCTGATAGGTGCCAGGGATATCCTGTAGAATAAGAAAGATAGAAGTCTTGTCAACTGGTGTTGAAGACAAATAACAGATAAGTAAATGTAAATGCGTACCCAATTGCAAATTTATTCAAGTGTTGGGAACAGTGTTTTGCAATGGAAATAAGGTGGGGGAGGGCATGTGAGGCATTGCAAAAATAAGGTTATTGAGAAATCCCTGCCTGAGAGAATAATCTGGAAGCTGAGATTCAAGGCTGAGAAGGAGACAGCCATGTGAGCATCCCAGAAAGACAGCAAATGCAGTGAGAAGCTGCTCAGGCAAACTGAGTGGGAAACATGATTCCAGATCTGGTGGGAAAAGGCGATGGAAGCTGCTTATGCTTTCAATGTATCATATCTGAAGTATGGAGAATGGATTGGAGAAGGGCAGTGTGGAAACTCAAGGCAAGGGAAAGAAGGAGAGGTGAGGATGTCAGTTGTAATAAGGTGGTATTAGCTTTTGTAAGACAGAGCAGTGATCTGGACTATAGGGGTGGCATGGATATGGCAAGAAATGCAGAGGATGTTTGTTGAAGGCAGAATGGCTAGGTTTAACATAGCATGATGTGTGGGAGGTGAGGAAAAGGGAAGAATCAAGTATGCCAATATGTAATCCCCTAAGTGAGTGGTGGCATAGTGAGTGAGGTGTAGAAGACCCCTCAGCTTTGCAGAGAAATGATGATTGGTGTTGAGGTGACTGAAGTCATTGGGGATATTCACAAATTCCGATCCTCTTTTATTGTTTCAGACACCTGATAGGCTTGCATATCACATACTTAACTAAGTCACACAGGGCTGAAACCAAGCCTCTTGCAATGCCTTTGATGCAGATACAACTAATCTACTAGGTCCTAGTCTATCACAGTCTCCTAGCCTTTCTCCCTTAAAGTTTCCTTTCAGTGTTTTTCTAATATTAAATCACTAAATTGAGGGTGTGGTGTGGTTAGCCCTGGAAGGTCTCTGCACATAAGACTCATGATGTCGTTTCTCTCTCTTAGAAAGACTACTTTGATGTTTGGTCTTGTATCAAAGATAATCTTTTCCAGGAACCATGGCCCCCAAACAAAAAGTAACTACCACCTGCATGCAAACTCCACATGGACTGGAATCCACTTTTCCATTATGGAAATTTCCTAAAGAACATGCTATCACTGACCAATTGAGGAGGGCCACTAGTATAACAGATCAACCATGGACTTGGATATGAGCCGAACGTACACCCGTAAACCCCAACTTCATTCTACAAGAACCTTTCACTTTGCATTCCTAAGAAGTTTTGAATGGCCGACGCCACGGCTCACTAGGCTAATCCTCCGCCTAGTGGCACCGGCACACCGGGTTCTAGTCCCGGTCGGGGCGCTGGATTCTGTCCTGGTTGCCCCTCTTCCAGGCCAGCCCTCTGCTGTGGCCAGGGAAGGCAGTGGAGGATGGCCCAAGTGCTTGGGCCCTGCACCCCATGGGAGACCAGGATAAGCACCTGGCTCCTGCCTTCTGATCAGCGCATGGTGCGCTGGCCGCGGCAGCCATTGGAGGGTGAACCAACGGCAAAGGAAGACCTTTCTCTCTGTTTCTCTCTGTCTCTCTCTCTCACTATCCACACTGCCTGTCAAAAAAAAAAAAAATTTACCCCCAAAAAAAATAAGTTTTGAATGAAGCCACAGCTGACCAGCTCCTTGCTCCACACTTTACAATAAATATCTACTTTCATTCACCCCTGTGGTGTCAAATGATTGGTATTCTGTGTGTTTGAGTGAATGAAACTGTTAAGGTAGCTAGGTAGACATTAGCCTATATGTGTAAGAAGGGCCTAAGAAATGGGAATTTTTTGAAGAAATTGTAAACTTTTGCGTGGTGGAGTGAGGAAAGTTTAGAAGCAAGCCTAACCAGCAGTTAGATATCTGAAGTATTGCTGTTGTCCAATAACCTTGTTAGGTGGGTCCCAGCCTCTTCCTGGGGTCAGGTAGGTGAATTTTCCCTTCCCTGTACCAAGGAGGTTTTAGGTACAATTACACTGTGCTGACAAGGTCCTGGGAGGATTTTTTGGAATTCTACACCAAGAAAACCCTCCACCAAACAGTTTCCCAGAAGAGGAAGGAGGGAGGAGAAATGGGGAGATCTACACTCAGAGCCATAAAAACTGGAGTCCCAATGCAGACTGTGTGCTCAGCTCTTTCCTGAGATGCCCAATTGGTTTAGCAGGTTTAATTATCTTCATTAAACTTTGCTGTCTCACCTGTCACTACTCCCAGTTTCTTATCTCGATTCTTGCATGCAGAGGAGAACTTCTGAGCAGCCATCTCTGGCAATAAACCCAGCTGGGGGGGTGGGGGATCCATAACTCTTCTAATCAGTTTTTGGGACATCTTGTAATGTGGCCAAATGACCTGCCCTGGTGAACTGAATGGCAACGGAGGTGTGCCATTTCTGGGTGGAGGCTCTAAAAGCCAATGGAATCTTCAATATCATCTTTTTTTAGTCAACAATCAGTTGGATATAAAATTCTGGAAATTTCAGAAGAAAATTGAACCAGGAATTTAAATGTAGAAACCAACAGCTTTCGATGGTATCTAAAATAGTTTGAGAGAGGGATTAAGCTGTAAGAAATGCCTTTATTTACATAAGAGTAGACAAGTTGGGATTGTTGAGGAACAGTGCAAGATTTGGAAGAAAATCTGGGGAAAAAGCTTCTTTGCCTAAACAAAATGCTGTGTATTAAGTGGCTTAAAGAACAGCATTTTCGGGGCCACGCTGTGGCACAGCAGGTTAAAGCCCTGGCCTGAAGCACTGGCATCCCATATGGGTGCCCGTTTGAGACCCTGCTGCTCCATTTCTGATCCAGCTCTCTGCTATGGCCTGGGAAGGCAGTAGAAGATGGCCCAAGTCCATGAATCCTGCACCCACGTGGGAGACCCAGAAGAAGCTCCTGGCTCCTGGCTTCGGATTGGTGCAGCTCCGCCCACTGCAGCTGATTGGGAAATGAACCAGTGCATGGAAGACCTCTCTCTCTCTCTCTGCCTCTCCTCTCGTTGTGTACTCTGCCTTTCAAATAAATAAATAAATCATTTTTTTAAAAAAAATAGCATTTTCTTATTTCACAGTTCTGGAGGCTGGATGTCCAATGAGAAGGTGCCAGCATGGTTGGGTTTGGGTTGAAATCTTTCTTTCTGGCTTAGAGATGACTACTTTGTTCTCAGATAATCTGTCCTCTGAAAATGTGGAGGGGGAGAAGGAGAAAGAAGCGGGCTCTTTGATATTTCATTATAAGAACACCGATCTAATTTGATCAAGTCCTATTCTTATATCCGTTTTAAAAAATAATTTTTTATTTATTTGAAAGAATTACAGAGAGTTAGAGCCAGATGGAGAGAGAGGTCTTCCATTCCATTCATTCACTCTCTAAATGATCACAATGGCAGAGGTGAGCTGACCCAAACCAGGAGCCACGAGCTTCTTCCAGGTTTCCCACGTGGGTGCAGGGACCAAAGGGCTTGGGCCATCTTCCACTGCTTTCCCAGGCCATAGCAGAGAGCTGGATTGGAAGAGGAGCAGGGACTTGAACCTGTGCCCATATGAGATGTCGGCGCTGCAGGCTGAGGCTTTAACCTGCTGTGCCACAGTGCTGGCCCCCCTTATGTCCTTTTAAAACCTTAATTACCTCCTTAAAGAACTCATCTCCAAATACAACCATACTGGGTATTAGGGCTTCAACATATGAGTTTTTGAGGTACATATTCAGTTTATAACAGCTGGCATAGAAGAATCCTTGATGAGAAAGTCACACAGGAAGCAAAGATCAGTCAACTGTTTCAGGTGCTGCTTGTGTGTAGTAAAAAAAGGACTGTCAATTGGATTTGGAAACACTTACGTGAATGATGGCCTTGGAACAATCAGTTTAGTTGGAATGGTAAGGAAAAAAAATCCAGGTCGAAATAAGTCAAAAAGTAAGAGTCAAGAGATTAATGATTAGGCAATGTTTAAAAACATAGCCCTTGGGGCCGGCACTGTGGGGTAGTGGGTAAGACCGCCACCTGCAGTGCTGGCATCCCATATGGCCGCCGGTTTGAGTCACGGATGCTCCACTTCCAATCCAGCACTCTGCTATGGCCTGGGAAAACAGTGGAAAATGACCCAAGTCCTGGGGCCTCGGTACCCACCTGGGAGACCCAGAAGAAGCTCCTGGCCCCTGGCTTTGGATCAGCACAGCTCCGGCCATTTGCTCAGTTGGGGAGTGAACTCTCTCTGCTTCTCCTCTCTCGGCATAACTCTTTCAAAAAATAAATAAATAAATCTTTAAAAAATAAAAACATAGCCCTTAACAAGAGGCAGAGATGTGGAAGTACATGAAGGTTGAAAAATCAAGGGAGCGATTCACGCTTTTTATCCTTGTTTATCATGTGTAAAAGCTTGCTATTAGAAAAGAAAGCTCAGATCACCAATGATTAAACATCCAAGAGGGAGAGTCACTCCAGGAAACTCCTTCAAAGACTGAGTAAATAGATCCTTCCTCATTGGTTAAGAAAATGGTGCTTCCTTGGGACCGCTGTTGTCTTGCAGCGGGTTGGCGCACTGGCCTGAAGTACCAGCATCTCATATGGGCACTGGTTCGAGACCCGGCCGCTCTACTTCCAATCCAGCTCTCTGATATGGCCTGGGAAAGCAGTGAAGGGTGGCCCAAATCCTTGGGCCCATGCACCCACTTGGGAGAAGCTCCTGGCTTCAGATTTGTGCAGCTCTGGCCGTAGTGGCCAATTGAGGAGTGAACCATCGGAAGAAAGACCTCTCTCTCTCTCTCTCTCTCTCTCTCTTTGCCTCTCCTCTCTCTGTGTAAATCTGGCTTTCAAATAAATGAATAGATATTAAAAAACAAAAAAAGAAAAAAGATGCTTCCTCCATTTTCACAAAGGGAAAGAATCAAAGTGTGGGTAAAAGTACAGGGATCCGGAACATTACATTTCTCTCAGGGTTGTCTCATGAAGTGTGAAGGGATGTGCAGAGCAGAAAGGAGGAGGAGCAGATCTGAGCAGTGAGAAAATGAGATGAGACAGTCTCTCCAAGGAGTGGAATGCATTTTCATCATAGAAAATAAATACTGAAGCAAAGCTATACAAAATTTATCCACTTGAACAAAACACTCATATTTTTCTAAACATGAAAGATGTATCAGGGAGACAAAGGAATGAGAAAAGAGCGATCGTACTGATGTTATTGGGAAATGCATCTGGACGCTTAGCTGGAGTTGAATCTCTTTTTTTTCTAACTTTTTTCAGCAATTCTCAACTGTACCAGTTTGAGCATAAAAGTCAATGTGTTATCATTTTAATGCTTGCTTTCTATTTCCAAGTGACAATGATGGAGGCACAAAAGAGGAGTGGATGTGTTTACAATGGATGGAACATAATGGCAGATTCTGAATTCCAGCCCAAAGAAGAAAAGTATAATAGAAAATGGGAGAGGGGAAGAGAAAATGCAGAGATCACTAGGCTGTTGATCCTCAAGATGTTGGTGACTTAGTGCCATGATCACACTCGTACTAGGATTTGAATAGTAGAAATTAGTAAGATAACTAAAATTTTGATTTTGACAGTGGATCTATTTCAGTGTAGGACAAATATCAAGTAACTCTCAGATGTAGAAATTAAATAGACTTAGTAAACAAAATAGCTGGTCTATAATTGTGGCCTGGAAGATGACTGACCTTTTAAAAGACAGAGTTAAACCCTGGGTCCACATGCATGCAGAATTAATAAAGTTCCCTGGAAAAGCAAAAAATATTTTCAAAGTAAATTTTTCTTCTGACAATATTTAAATCAACAGTGTATGATAGTAGACTGTACCAAGTTGTTGATATTTTTTTAAAAGACTAGGTTTCCAGACTTCTACACCATATTTAGAAGATTAATTAAGTAAGCACTTTCCTAAGTATGTATCTATTACAGAATCTTCCAGGCTGGCTTAATTTCTCCTTCAGCATTGCAGAAACCTGTAAGGAACTTAAATTTCAAAAGATCTTGGATGGATACTTCCAAAATTTGTTTTACATGACACCTTAGATTTGTTGATTGGGTTGTCATCAAGTCAACCTAGTTTTAGGAAACTTCTGTTTGTATTTGCAATTAAAAACTGAGTATAGGGCGTGTTGTGGTGAAGAAGGTTAAGTCACAGCTTGGGACACCTTATCAGACTGCCAGTTTGAGTCCTGGCTGCTCCACTTTGTATCCAGCTTCCTGTAAAAGAGGAAGGCTCAAATGCTTGGGCCTCTGTCGCCAGTGTTGGAGTTCTGGGCTCCTGGTTTATCTTTGGCCCAGCCCTGGGTATTGTGGACATTTTGTGGAGGAAGCCGGCAGTTTGAAGATCTCTTTCTATTTGCCTTCTGTTTCACACTTTTCCTTTCATTAGCTGCAAATAGACATTAAAAAAGTAACACTGATTATGAGTTAGCCTCAATCTGCTTTTGGAAAATAGATGAGGAAATTCACACTTCCGACATCTGAGGCAGTTAGAACATTGCTCAGTCCAAATGGGGAGTCCCCAGATAGATTCAAATATTCCTGATTTGTCTTTCCTCTTGGTTGCTCTTGTTCTGAGAGAGATTATTTCTTTACTGTCTTAGAATTTAGCCTTAGCTCATTTTAGGGCATCCAGATCTCAGAGCCTTGCAGAAATAGAAGTCCATGCTGGCATGGATGGTTTTCAGAATATTTTACTTCAGCCTAAAAGAATGTTCTGCTTTAACTTAGTAATTTCTGTATGTGCCAAACCTCCTGCATACCACCCTCCATTAGTTTCCAAGCTAATGGATCTCTATCATTAGATATTGTAGGTTTCTTAGCACAGTACTATGAAGTCTCTCCTTCTGGCTCCTTGGCCACTGAAGTTAAGCATTTATTCTTTGATCCTGTGAAATGCATTATAATATCATGTCTTTGAGAAATCTAGATTTTAGTAAAAACATTTGTCTATATTCAGAATCATTTGCCTTTTTCTCTTTCTTACTCTGGCAAAAGTAAAAATGGATTGCTTATCTTTATCTTTGTCAGCCTTTGGAAAACTCCTGAGCTGTGTGGTGTAAGTGGGAGAAATCTCTTCTTGACAGATTTGATTCCATCTCCTGGCAAGCAGGGTGTAATTTGTCATAATGTTCACTTCCTCCTACTGAGATGCATGGTACATTTCAACACATGGTCTCCATTCCATGACCTTTTAAACTTAAATTGTCTATTCCACAGAAGAGCTAATTTTTGTGGAGTACTGAACTAAAAAGTTTGCATCAGTCAGATGAAATACTAACAGGAGCTGAAGAATGAATGGAATGTTTTAAGAAAATATTATTAGAAATAGGCACATGAATTAAAAAGCTATGAACAAACTCATTAATAAATATGGCAATATAACATTGTATTGGGTATATCACGTCTGGAAATAATTTTGGATATCATTGTAGTTATAACCTTATGTGTCTTACCATAATTAGAATTCAATATCTGGGGAAAAAATGGTCAGTTCTCTCTTGTTTTCACCCTGGAAATAAGTGGCCCAGTGCTGGTCAACAGACATTAAAAGACTAAAGAAATGTGGCCTTTTTCCATCAGCAGAATGATGCATTGACTGACAGAAGGGACAAACAGCCCCTGAACAAGACGTGCTATTGTGTTAGATAAAGTGTTGGCAGTGGGGTAAGTTTATGTCAGAAGAGAGTCCCCCACCAACAAACAACAATAAAACTAAGAGACTAGCAGAATGCAATTGCATGAAGGATTCATAAAAGTCCTAAATCCTGCATTTTAACCAATTCATAACTTGGAAATTAGTTTCCTCATAATGGTATCTAATTTTCTTCTCAAAGCAGTAAGCTATTAACTTATACAGTGTCAGTCATTTTCCTATCCACCAAGAGTTTTTGTCAAGACAATTTCTCATGAGAACTGAGAAGGTCTTTATTTTTATTCAAAGGGCTTTCCTTATGGAAATTTATGATTTAAGAATTAAACGATATTTAAGATAAAAGGAAATTTCCAGAGCATACAAAACAGTACCCTATGACAATACTATTTAGTCACACATCACTTAACAACAGTCTATGTTCTGGGAAGTGAGAAGTGTTGTAGACGGCTTCATCTTCATGCAAACATCCTACAGTGTACTTACACCAACTGTGATGGCCATGATACCACTCAACCATAAAAATCCTGTGAGACCACCAATGTACAGTCACCATTATTGACTGAAATGTTATTATGTGGCACATGGCAGTATCTTAGTGTTCTGCTTCTGACCATGTGGTGAGACCAAAATGTTCTAAATTTATTCTCCATAAAGAATATCTACTGAAAATAGATCTTTGAAAAGAAGAAGAATGGGAATAAGAGAGGGAAGAGGAAGAAAGTTGGGAGCATGGATGGGAGGGAAGAGAGGGTGGGGAGAATCACTGTGTTCCTCAATTTGTATATATGAAATGCATGAAGTTTGTATACCTTAAGTGAAAGGTTTCTAGGTTAAAAAAAGAATATCTCAAAGTATTTTCTAATTATGTTGTTACAGAAATTCTACAAAATTATATAAAATAAAAAACATAGTTTAAGGTGCATAGGCAAGTTCACTAAATATGTGTCCAAAATATATGAATATGTATAATAAAGGATATTCCTAGGATTCAACACTTAAGATTGAGCTGAAAACTGAATAGTAGGCAAATTGATATTTCAATTGTTTCTGGTTTAGCTATACAGAGATAGATGATAAAGTCTGGACTCTGTAGAAGATGAAGGTAAGAACTTAGGTTTCTTCACTCAAAGAACCCTGTGTGTAGGGCAAGATGCAGTAGGAATAAAATAACCGATCTCTGGAAAGGAGAGATATTAAGGAAATTCAGCTCCCTTAGTCCTAGAACCAAGAGAGAAATTAATATATTAATAAAAATTTCTTCCTCCTTTGGGTATGAGGTTTAAATTTACTATAATTGCATGGCTTAGGAAGCCCCAAACGAAGGATTAATTTAAATGACTTCTAGGTTGAGAGTGCCTTGGGGCATCCAATAGAAGCAAGCAGAACTTTGAAAGAAGAAACCCTCAACCTAGGGGCCCAAAGATTACCACTGATTAAACTCAGTTAGCTATAAATTCATAATCTTTAATTGTATAATGCATAATTAAAGGAGCCGTCACACATGAGGCCAGCAGAAACCAAAAACTGCAGAATTAGACCAGTAAAGGGTCATATTTTGGGCAGCGCACACATAGATAGATAATTGTTTGAAAAGAAATACCAACTTAAGGAGCAAGAATTAGAACCCTAAACTAGGAGCCTAGTTTCATAGAGGGCCCAGATAGTGAACCAAAATTAGAGTTCATCTTCAAATAGCTGGGAGAGAGAGCATGGTCAACTAAGCTAGCTAGAATTGGATCTCACAAGATGCCCAGCAGCTCCAAACTGGGAGCCCTGTGGAGGTGGCATGAAGGGGAGGAAGGGCTCTGGGCATGGCAGATATGAGTCACCTGAACATTAACAATGGCCATAAATCACTACTTACTGATGTGCAACTAAAGGTGCAGGTCACTGGATTACAAATCCCTATGTAAGAATTGACATTGGATTAAGCAAAGAGAAAAATGGCATTTTCTCCTATATCCTGTGAAACTTAGCAAATACTTTGTTTTTGTTTTCCTTTCTCCACAATTCCTTTCATCCCCCACCCCCAGATCAATAATGGAACAGTATAAAGAGAATCTATTTTTGCCAGGAAGTTGGAAATTCAGAATCAGAGGAAAATATATTTTCATAAATAAGGATGCATCTTCTGGAGGATGTAATCCCAGAGACTGTATTTACCACTGTAGAGCGTTAAAGTAAATGCAGTAAATGGATTCAGGCATTGTGTTAATGAATATTGGCTGAGTTAGAGATGAGTGAGTTTTAAAAGATAACCTTTGATATTAAGTTATGTAGACTTTTTAAAGGGGGTACAGAAAAGGGTAGGGGAAAACCCATTAAAAGTAGATTGATAGGGGCAGTTGCTGTGGCACAGTGGGTTAATGCCCTGGACTGGAGCATTGGCATCCCATATGGGCGCTGGTTCGAGACCTGGCTGCCCCACTTCCGATCCAGCTCTCTGCTATGGCCTGGGAAAATAGTAGAAGATGGCCCAAGTCCTTGGGCTCCTGCACCCACATGGGAAACCTGGAAAAAGCTCCTGGCTCCTGGCTTTGGATCCCGGTGCAGCTCCAACCGTTGCAGCCAACTGGGGAGTGAACCAGCGGATGGAAGACTCTCTCTCTCTCTCTCTCTCTTTTATATATCTGCCTCTCCTCTTTCTGTGTAACTCTTTCAATCTTAAAAAAAAGTAGATCAATAAAATCAAATGTATTTCAAAATATTCTCATACAAAGATTTCCTGTCTATGAGATAACATCATGTTGCTACAAAGAAGAAAGAAGGAGAAGGAGAAGGAGAAGAAAATGAGAGACAGGTAACCCTGTTAATATTCTCTTTCCATCCAGGAAAATGAACTTGGATGGGAGGAAGCATTTTCGGGAAGTACTGAGAGTAACTGAGCAGCACTGGGAGACATGCTGAATGGTGATCCGATCAAATTCCTTAGACTAAAAGCCATGAAAAGAATTTCACACTGTGTCTGGCTAAGCAAACAGTTTTTCAAGTGCATGATCTTAAATGTGCTGAGATTTCTTTTTTTCTTGTCTCTTTTCACTGTCTTGCTTCAGTGAGCATGCTACCTGGAGAAGTGAAAAGTATTGTTGATGACAGTTCCTTAAGTGGAGGAAGAACAATGCATGGCATATATGTGTTGAATGCTGAGTCTGGGAAGATATTGAAAAATCAGAGTTTTTTAATGACTTGGTATATTTGAAAAGCATGCATTTCTATATACTTTCCCACAGAAGCTTTGGTTTTCATAACTTTATTCTTTTATTTATTTATTTAGAAAGTGTTAAAGCTGGAGATCCTGTAATAGATGCTCGTACATGGACATCAGTCATTCTGTAGGAATGCTTGAATGTAAAGTTTGTATTTCCCCAGGTGCACTTTTTTCCTCAGGTATGGGGTGAATAATAATTTTCATGTTTTCAAGTTTATGACTAAAAAATTCTCAAAGCATAGTCTTGGGGCGGCGCCGCTGTTCAATAGGCTAATTCTCCGCCTGTGGTGCCGGCACTCTGGGTTCTAGTCCCGGTCGGGGCGCCAGAATCTGTCCCGGTTGCCCCTCTTCCAGGCCAGCTCTCTGTTGTGGTCCGGGAGTGCAGTGGAGGATGGCCCAAGTGCTTGGGCCCTGCACCCCATGGGAGACCAGGAGAAGCACCTGGCTCCTGGCTTCGGATCAGCACAGTGTGCCGGCCACAGCGGCCATTGCGGGGTGAACCAATGGAAAAGGAAGACCTTTCTCTCTGTCTCTCTGTCTCTCTCTCACTGTCCACTCTGCTGCCTGTCAAAAAAAAAAAAAAAAAAAACCAAAAAACAAAAAACAAAAAAAAACATAGTCTTGGGATATGTTTCCTTTTGCTACACTTGGCTAGCAGGCTCTCTGTCTGCCTCCTGCCCTTCTGCTTCTTTGCATTAAGCTCGTCTCTGTTCTCCTCAACTTCATATAGGATCTCCAGGAAGACACCATTCACAAAAAAGCAAAGAGGGAGAACCTTCTTGAGTTGAACCTTTGGACAAAATGGACAGTGTGGAGGTCAAGTTCAGGAGAATGGACAAAACCGACCTGGTCATCAGGTCAGATCTTTATGGGCCAGAACATGGAGGATGTCTGTATCCTTCTGGCACTGGCATTCATCATCATAGGCTGAGATACATTGTTGTGGTACCATGCAAGGATGAAATCCCGCATCCAATAATATCCAATGAAGGCAACACGTTTTCCAAGAGGAAACAGAGAAGTATAAGGCTAGGATTTTTTCTTCTGAAACACTGGGAAGACAACAAGAACGGCCCCACATATTCCCCTCATTAGGCATTTGTTCCTGGAGATTGTGGGGCTTGGGCTTTATGGACTGCCATTTTCCCAAGTGGTAACAGAATGGTGGTGTTGGATCCATTGTCTCCACAAACTAGAAGAAAAGTAAATACTAAATGCAGATATTTTAATCAAGAATGTTAGCCCTGAAAGACAAGCACGAAGCTAACAAGCCAAAGCAAAACAAAAGACTGCTTTTGGTTATGTTTTTCCAGTTGTCATAGTGGCTAAAATGTTAATAATCACCAAGAGAGGAGGCATAAAATAGCAAAAAAACTCCCCCACTAAAAAAACCACCTGCTTTCCCAGTATTAATATTTTTTTCTTCCTTCCAAACCTCCTCTTTCCAGGACGGGAGGAAGTTTAAAAAGTCCAGATGGATTTAAAGCTAAAGATTTTCCCTTACAATAAAATTGGTTACCTTATAAAAATCAACAGATCTTGAGATTGCAAAAGATTTTTCTGGTATATCCGTTTATAGCTATTAATGTCTGAGTCTCAACTGCTATCCACTTAGGACCTATATTCTTTTTATTATCACTATTTTAAAATTTCTAATTTTTATTGATATTTTCTATTTGGCCTGTGGGTTATTCAGAAATACAATTCAATTTATAATGTATTTTCCTATCTACTTACTATTATTATTTGTTATTAATTCCTTACTTAATATGCTATGGCACATATATATTCTGTGTTTGATTTCAATCTCAAGCTCTGTTGAGACTAGCTTTATAGATCTATATATGTTTTGCTTCATTGCATCTGCATTTGGAAATTACATTGATAATGCACTTGCTCTATGCAGGGTTTCATAAAAGTCTACTGAGTTATGTTGCTTAAATATTTTATATCCTTATGAAATAGATTTTTATTTGATTTCTTAGCAGTTACACAGAGACTGTTAAAATATCCCACTATGACAATTGCTTTTTCTATTTTTTCTTTTACAATTTCTGATCATTTGAAAATATTTTACTATTATGTTATTAGTTTCATGGGCATTTAGAAATTTTATATCTTCTGGGTGAACTGATACTTTTATGAGTATTATTTGCCCTTCCTTATTTCTGTTTCTTGCCTTAAAGTATGAAATATTAGCAAAATTAACATCAGGTTTCTTTTGGTCAATGTTTGTGTGGTTCATATTTTTTTTCAGTCCTTTACAATTTTGTTTCCTTAAATATAAGGCATTCTCTCTGCATGTAGCACATGTTTGATGATTGCTTTGTATCCAGTCTGATAAGGTGGACTATTTTGAATTGTAAAATTTTTATGTGGCTCCTGTTATATTTGAAATAAAAGCTTCCATTGTGTTATTTAGTTTTTTTCACATGTTCTATATTTAATTTTACTTTCTTTCTGGCCTTTTAGATCAATCAAAATTTCTTCTTTCTCAACCTGTTTCTTTTTCTTTTAGATAGTTACATATCATTTGATTACTTTTTACTGTCTACCTTAGAGCTGACAATTTAAATCTGATTAATAATCTTGACTATTCATATATAATATAAATAAGTACATTAGCTACTTCCGAAAATATGAAACTCAAAACATGTAAGTACATTAAACCTTCATTTTTTATTTTTCCCTCATATATTTTTATTTTTAAACACTTATGCCCCTAAATCATATTTTATCATCTAATTTTATCAATATTGAAATTAGTTTTGCACATATTTGCTCTTTGGTTTTCCATTGATCTTTATTTTTTCCTTTATTTTTATGCCTTACTCAGAGATTATATCCTTTGTGCATAAAGTCACTTTTAGTACATCTTTAATTGTGGACCTACTGGGAAAGACTTTTCTCAATTTTGTGAACCATTGTCCTGATGCAACCTTTATTTTTTATTGATATTTCCAAAGATATATGACTCAAAGTGGGCATTTATTTTTTTCCTAAAGTTTACATGTATTACTTGGTTTTTCTTCAGGATTAATCTCTGCTATGGTTAATTTTGTGTGTGAACTTGCCTGAGCCAGGGACTGCCCAGTTAGCTAGTAGAACAACACAGCTGAGTGTTTTTGTGAGGGTGTCACTGGTGAAGATTAACATTTGAGTCAGTACACAGTAAAGCAAATCTCCCTTGTCAACCTGCACAGGCAGCAGTCAATCCAGTGAGTGCTTTTATAGGACAAAAAGGCGGAGGAAGCATGAATTTGCCACCTCTGCTTGAGCTGAGGCCTCCATCTTCTTCTGCCCTTAGTCCCTGGCACTCTGGGTTTTTGAGCATCCACAGAAGGACTTGCATCATTGGCTCCCCTGGTTCTAGGGCCCCTGTGCATGGACTGGAGCTACTCTGCCAGCATCCTGGGCTCCCATCTTACACAGGTGAGGTTGTAGGATTTCTCAGCCTCCATTAGTGCTTGAGTCAGTCCCTTATGGTTCTCATTCTCTGGAGCATCCAAATGCACCTGCTCCCTCTTTGATTCTTTCTGAAGAACATGAGTTTCACATTATTTTTCCTCCTTTGAAGATAATGCTTTTTAGTTGCTGTTGTTCTTGGTGTTCCTAATGTTTCTCTTTATCTTTGATTTAAAAATATTTGCTATGAAATGTTTAGGCAAAGTTCTGTGTGTGTGTTTGTGTGTGTGTACTCTTCTAGAGGGTTACTGTATTTCTTGAATCAATGTGTTGATCTTTCATTAATTTTGGGAGATTCTCATTCAGTATCTCTTCACATATTGATTGTGCCCCTATCTATCTCTGTAATAAACACAATCTGTATTTTTTGGATATGCTTCATTTGTTTATAAGCTTCTTTTATTAATTTTATAACATTTTATCACTTTATCATCAGCCTTTTGCTCTGAAATTCAGAATTTCTACCTACCTTTTAGTTTCAGTTTCAATCAACTGCATTTAGTGGGGTTAGATACCACTGGGGTTTTAGCTTTAGTTCCTGCATTTTCAGCATAGAATTTTATTTATTTATTTATTTTTTAAGTTTTTTTTAAAGATTTATTTTAATTATTTGAAAGAGTCACAGAGAGGTAGAGACAGAGAGAGAGGTCTTCCATCCACTGGTTCACTCCCCAGATGGCTGCAACAGCTGGAGCTGCGCCAATCCGAAGTTAGGAGCCAGGAGCTTCTTCTGGGTTTCCCACGTGGGTGCAGGGCCCATGGACTTGGGCCATCTTCCACTGCTTTTCCAGGCCATCGCAGAGAGCCGGATCGGAAGAGGAGCAGCTGGGACTAGAACTGGTGCCCGTATGGGAATGCTGGCACTTCAGGCCAGGGCTTTAACCCGCTGTGCCAGAGCGCCGGCCCCTCAGCAATAGAATTTTAAACTGATTTTCTAATTATTTTAGGTCCTGGTGAATGTCTCCATTTTCCCTTTTATCTTACTGAGTATATTAATCACAGATAAAGTACATGTCTGATAACTCTAATGTCTGGAAAACTTATAGATGTATTTCTAATGTTTATGTTTTCTCTTGGTTCTGTTTTCATTAATAATGTTTTGTTATTGCTGGAAGTTGTGTATTTAAAATATTGTCACAGTTCTGGATGATGTTATCCCATTCCAAAAAAAATTTCCTTGAGCTCCCAGCAGACAGGCAAAGTAGAAGAAAATTGCTTTAATTACATGATGGATTGAGCTGATTTAGGTTTGGTTTTCAATCTTAGTAACGTCTGTTCTATTTCTTGTTAGCCTTGATTCTTGAGGTATAATGCTTTAGGGGTTTCAGTTGAAATCTTGAGGTGTTCACTAGGTGTCCCTCCAGCTTGGTTGGCCTGAAACTCCAGTTATATTTCCTTGGCATCTGGGAATAGTTATTCTTAGGTCTCAGCCTGACAACAGAGACTTCTATTCTCCTGTGTCTTGGTCCTTCAGAATCTGGCAAACCTTACAACTCTGATGCTATCGAATGGGCTAATATAATCTTACACACTTTTCTTCTAGTTTTAAGAGGGAGAATCCATCTGCTGTAAACTACTGCATCAAACCTTGGAGCAGTAGCTTGTGTTTACATTTAAATGTGTGTATAAATGTGAATGTGTAGGTGTGTGGCCTGCAGTCATCAGGTGCTTAGCTGACAACACACAAACTGGACCTGCCTGCTGCCCCTTGAGGCTCACCTGACCAAATTCTGAGCCGTGGGTTATAGGTAGAAATACCCGCACGGCAGGCAGCAGGGAGCTTCCTAAGCAAAAGCCCCTTTTCTCCTTCAGGCTGGCGTCCGGACCTGAAGATGAAAGCACGCAGTGGGCTCATCTGGGACCAACACCACACTGGGGGAAGATGCACTGGTGGGACACAGGTGCTGTGCCCTGGCAGGGTGGAGTCACCATCTAGCCCTGGTGCTCACCTGCAAACTAAGCTCGCTCTCTCTCTCTCTCTCCCCCCCCCCACCCCTGCCATGCAGTCTTCCCTTGCCTTCCCATATTCACATTTTCTGCTACTTCCTATATTTTATGGAAATACTACAGCACTAAATTCTAAAACATAACCTTTCCTTCTCCCCAGTATACCTTTCCTTTCTCACTTGTTTTTTGTATTTTTAAGTTTACTGAAGCTTCATGAAATATTTACCTGTAAACCTAAATATTCCTCCTTAAATACTCATAGCTTTTTCCTGTTTCAACAATCTTACTCTTCCTTGAATTTACTTTTTGGTTTGCATTGAATTTTTTTCCAAATATTGTTATGTCTAAAAAATCTCCTAGTCCTTTTATATAAAAAATCTTTGAATTGGAG
Source organism: Oryctolagus cuniculus (assembly GCF_051225735.1). NCBI lineage: Eukaryota > Metazoa > Chordata > Mammalia > Lagomorpha > Leporidae > Oryctolagus > Oryctolagus cuniculus. Next base: position 9,307,071 of record NC_142875.1, on the reverse strand, counting down.
CCGGTACTGTGGCCCAGGGGGTTAAGCTGCATCTTGTGACACTGACACCCCTTATCAGAGTGCCGGTTCCAGTGTTAGCCACTCTGCTTCCCATCCACCTTCCCATTAAAGTAAGATTCGCAGGAACTTGGGCTCCTGACACCCACGTAGGCGACCAGGATGGAGCTTCTGGCTCCTGACTTTGGCTTGGCCCTGACCTGGATGTTGTGGCCATTTGGAGAATAAACTAGCGAATAGAAGTTCTATCTTTCTCTTTCTCTCTCTGCTGCTCTGCCTTTCAAATAAATAAACATTTAAAAATATTTCAATATTTTCACAGTTGAGTCCTAGTTTTGGATACATATAAAATTTTGGTCAAAATATTTCCCCTCAGAAATGTGATAATACTGTTACATTTCTTCAAATGTGTCATTTTGTTAATGAGAAATTTAGTGCCAATTTGATCTTTATTCTTTTCTAGATACTGTCTATTTTTTTCCAAAATGGAAAATTTACAATTTTTTTAAATCGAGGTAAAATTCAAATACCATAAAATTACTTTCAAGTATAAATCAGTGTTTTTATATATTTTAGTATATATAATTTAGATGATACAAATGCATAAAATATCTCTATCACATTTTTAGAATATTTAGTGCTTTCACAGGGTTGTGTAATTACCTCTGCTATTTCCAGAATATTTTTCGCACTCCAAAAAAGAAACCCTGGACTCATTTGAAGTCACTCCCTGTCCCTCTCTTCTTTTAGCTCCTGGAAATTGCTAAGGGAGTTTGAGTATGTAAAGATCGCCTATTCTGGGTTTGTGATATTTGTGGAAGCTCCAGTATATAGCCGTTTGTGTCTGGCTTCTTTCAGTTAGCATTACTGTTTCCAAGATCTGTGTAAGCTGCAGTGTGTATCAGTTCCTCTTCCTATCGCTTTCGTTTATTCATCCTTAGGTGGACGTTTGGGTTATTTCTACTTTTTGGCCAGTATGGATAATCCTGCTGAAAACTTCTCTGCATAAGTTCCACGTAGAGATATCTTTCCAGTTCTCCAGAGCACACACCTCACAATGGAATCACTGGGTCAAATGGTGACTTTATGTTTCTTCCTGAAGCACTGCCAGACGGTTTGCCAAGTTCCCTGAACCATTTTACATGCCCAGAACAATCTGTGCATATTAAAATCTTCACATTCTTGCCAACACTTGCGATGATCCAGATTTTGATTATCGCTATCCTAATGTGTGTGAAGTGATATCTAATTGTGCCTTTGATTCATTTTTTTTTTTTTGACAGGCAGAGTGGACAGCAAGAGAGAGAGACAGAGAGAAAGGTCTTCCTTTTCCGTTGGTTCACCCCCACAGTGGCTGTTGCTGATCCAAAGCCAGGAGCCAGGTGTTTCCTCCTGGTCTCCCATGTGGGTGCAGGGCCCAAGGACTTGGGCCATCCTCCACTGCACTCCTGGGCCACAGCGAGCTGCACTGGAAGAGGAGCTACTGGGACAGAATCCGGTGCCCCAACTGGGACTGGAACCCGGGGTGCCGGCGCCACAGGCTGAGGATTAGCCTATTGAGCTGTTGTGCCGGCCTTTGTTTCATTTTTTTAAGGACTAAGGATTCTGGGCATTTTTGAGATACCTATTGGTCATTTGTACATTTGAATGATTTTCTATTCAAATCATTTTTCCATTAGTTGTCATTTTAAAGTTGAATTTTGGAAGTTTGTTGTATATTCTGGATACCAGGCCTTTGTTACATATATATGGATATATATATTACATATATATATGGATAACCTTTTGTGGGTTATCTTTTCACTTTATTTATAGATTCAGAAGCTTAAAAAAAAAGCCCAATTTACCTATTTTTTCCTCTCTTTGATGTGCCAAACCAGAGTTCATGCAGAATGGCCTTCACTGACTTCTTACTCTGCTCTAGGGTTATCTATAAATTTTAGGTTATGGAAGCATACAGAGAGAATTATATGTGTTATAAGGTAGGGGTCAAATTTCACTTATTTGCACATAATCACCTGGTTATTCTTGCATAATTTATTGAAAAGATAAATCCTTTCCTATTGTCTTGGCATCTTTATCAAAAAGCAATTTGCCATACATGTCATGATTCACATTTGGGTTCTAGACGATATCTCATTCATCATAATTTCAGTACCACACAGTCTTTATGACGATAGTTTTGCATTAGTTTTCAAAATCAAGAAGTGCATATCTCCCAAATTTATACTTCTTTTTCAAAATTGTTTCAGAAATTCTGGGTTTGTTGATTTTCATATTAGTTTTAGAACCAGCTTGTCTTTTTGTGCAAAAAATGTCGCTAGTGATTTAGATAAAGATTGTGTTGATTATGTTGGTTAATTGAGGGAGTATTTCTATTCTAACAATGTCTTCCAATCCATAAACATGGGATATATTACTTTTTCATAAAAAACACATTTATTTATTCATTTAGAGGGCAGAGTGACACAGAGAGATGTGTAGAAGGAGTCTTCTACATGCAATGGCTGGATCTATGCAACATTAAAGCCAGCAGCCAGGGACTCATCCAGATCTCTGGGTGGTAGGGGCCCAAGTACTGGGAACATCATTTTCTGCCTCCCAGTAGCATTAGAAGGAATTCTGGATCAGAAGTGCAGTAGCTGGGACTCGAACTAGTGCTCTGACATGAGATGCTAGTATCATGAGTGGTGGCTCCTAACCCAGAGCACCACAATACAAGGCCCTACTCCCAAATATTTTATATCTATTGTAATGGGATTATTTTGTTAATTTCATTTTCAGATTATCCATTGCAATTGTGTATGAATACTGTTGATTTTCAAATCATTTTATATTTTGTAATTCTTTTGAACTTGTTTCTTATCTCAAGTGTACTTTTGTGAATTCTTCAGGATTTTTTAAATGCAAGGTGAAGTGCTCAACCACAATAGATAAATTTATTTTATTTCACCCAATCCAGATGCTCCTAATGTTGTTTTTTTTTTTTCATTGCCTAATTCTCTTGGCTATTTGGGAAAAATTTAAGGTATTTTTTTTCTCCTCATACTTCTATAATTTACCAATAAATTTTAATTGTAGTGTCTGTTGGGGGGGTTGAAACCAGTCTTCTCTCACTGAGTATTTGGACATCACAAGTTTTGAGTATTTCATCAACTTTCAGTTGTTTCATTTTCTTTGTATTTTACTATATTGCTTGTGTTTGTTAGCTGCCTTCTCTGCAGTTCCCCCTAGACATATGCTAAATCTTGAAACACATATTTCTCTTAAGCTTCTTTATTTTTTTCTGAGACTCTGCCTCTCTGTCCTTTGTTCTTGCTTCTACTTTAGAATTGATCTTCAGCTCTGTGTGAGCTGTTAATTCTGTTCATCTATTAAGTTTGTATATTGTGGTTTTTATTTTGCATTGCCAACAGCTCTGATTTTTTTCTCTGCATAGCAATCTGTTTTCAATGGCTTTGAAGTCCTTTATAATATCTTTAAAAATATTAATTATAATCATATGAAAGATTTCTTTTGTTTCTTATAATTTTTAGATTTGTTATATATTGAGTTATGCAAATGTTTTATTTGCTTTATTTCCATTCATCCTTCAAATAAGAGTCTAGCTTAAGCAAAAGTAATAACTGGAAGTGTATTTCCTCAGATGAAGGGAATAGTTTTACCTGTCAGTGAAAACAGCTTTGTACCATTTTCTCTTTCGGGGCCACTCCAGGGACATGGGGGCTTGTGTCCATGTAGGGTTTCCTGTTTGTATTCTGGAGGGGGCAGATTCAGAGAGCAGTGAGGTCTTTTGGGCCTCACATGCAACAGCTAGGGGAGTCAGACCAACACTCTCTCTATAAAGAGAGTCTTGGTATCAGCTCACCTGTCACACCCTTGTGCTGCTAACCACCACTTCTCTGCATATGACTCCTTCTCACAGCTCTATGATGCCAGTTGGGAATGTTGTTCCAAGACTTTGTCAGAAAATTCCTGTTTTGGAAAATATTTGCTCTCTTGCCTCTGTGGAGATTTTAGGTTTACTTGGGCTTTGCTATCAACCTGTTCTCATTTGCTTTATGTCTTTCAAAAACTATACTTGTGGTTTCTTGCACAATATTATTTGATTTTACTACACTCTGATGAATTTGTTTCATCATAAACATATATATTATATTCATATATATGTCATTGAATGGAGTCTTTATTTGGGGAAGAAATAATATTGCCATCTTAAATTGATGGAATACGCTCTTTAATTATTTCTGGTGTTCTATTTCACGGTGTTGTGAATATAAGGAACAGTTATGCAATGACTGTTTCAACATGTGGATAGTATCATCTTCCTTAAAATGCACTTTTCTCTGTGTGCTACTGAACACAGTTGTTTTGAAGGGCCTACGTAGAAGTTTTACCATTAAGTTTTAATTGAAAACTCATTTTCTATAAAAAAAGAAGCTTTTTTTGAATGTGACATTGAAATAAACATTTTATCAGAAAATACTAAATCATATCAAAGTCTGTCTGGTTTTACAGACCCAAAAAAACAAGATTCTCTTCAAACTTTTTAATTATATGATGAGAGAGAGAGAGAAACAGAGAGAGAACCAAGTCTAATGCTGAAGTAGATTTTCATTTACTATTTTATACACAGAAAAAATTAAAAGATATGTAATTATGATTCCAATTGCATTCTTATGCTGTAGCTAGTCATAATTTAAAATAAAGTTTGTATGAGAGAATACAATTTTGTATTGCACTAAGAGCTGACAAGTGATATCCTAAGGTAGAAGTCCAATTTAAAGGCAGGATTACAATGGCTCTAAGGCTCAACTAATGGTGAATCTTCATGAAACTTGTGTCACTACATATAAAAAGTCATGTTTTTCACAAGACTTCTTCTTCCAAAAGTCTTCCATCTTCCCATTTCTTTTGGTATTCAAATGGGGTGGTTTGGGAAACTCTGTTCACAGCTGCTAAGCCATAGGAAGAGCTGTTTCTTCATGTCTTTCTGGGGTCATGAGTGGAGAAGGGATGGACATTTCCGCCTCCTGTCCCCATGAGTGCAAATACACAGTACTTGTTTTTTTTTTTTTCCTGCTGTTTTCTGGTTTCTAATGTTTTCTCTTTGCAGCATGATGTTACCCTTGGCCCTTGAAATTTTCCCACATGTGTGACAAACTGCTATTAATGTTGGACTATATTACTGAGGTGCTATTTTATTGAAGTTTGGGGCACTAAAGAGATTATCACATATGAAAACAAAACCCCCAAAAAAGGAGCAATGGGATGGGCTTTGTGGTGGGGTGGTAAAACCTCTGGTTGGAAAGTCTGTATCCTGTGTCAGTGTCTGGTTCAAGACTCAGCTACTCTGCTTGCAATCTTGCTTCCTGCAAATGCACCTCAGAAAGCACTGGATAATGGCTCAAGTACTTGGGTTCCTGCCACCCACGTAGGAGACCTGGGTGGTGTTTCTGGCTTCTGACTCTTGGCTTTGGTTTAGCCTATCCTGGCTTTGCACACCTGAGGGGTGAACTAGTAAATAGAATTGTTTCTCTTTCCCTTCTTTTCAAATAAATGAATAAGTAAAACGAATAAAGGAATAATAAATTTAACCTACACCATAATGGAAACACAACCAAACACATTGCAAGGTGTCCTGCGCATAACAAATCTTCCCAGGCAGAGGAATCAATTAATTCACAGGCTTTTATTGGGGTTCCGCTCCCGGGCAAGGTTCACCGGTCCCAACAGAGCAACAGAGCGGGGGCCGGGGAAGTCGCGTGTCAGAGATTGGGAGAGCTCCTTTTATAGATTCAGGGCATGGGGGTTAAAGGTTTAGGTGGGTCTGATCCCCATTGGTTGACCTTTAGGCACCCGCAGGGACCTTGACAAGGACTCTTCTTCCCCGGAAGTACAGGTAGAGATTCTCCATTCCCGGAAGTATAGGCTTCCCTCCTTGCGGATCCCAAAGCTAAATTATTATTTAATTCACACTTTAATTTCTAATCTTCCTCTCTCAGGTAAAAGTCCAATATTGAGATCTTTCACACCATCTTTCATTCCCTCTATTTTCTCTTGATTTTTTCATATTAAATACTGTTGAATTCTTGTTCCTTTATGCCATAGTTTTAAAACATTTCCAAGGAGGGACTCATAGAAGAAAACATACATACACACAAATACTCACACATGTGATCTTTAGAATAGCCAATGCCATGGAACACAATGTCCCATCTTCTCAGCTGCTGTCATTCTTCCTAGTTTAAGTACCAGACCATGAGTGAAATGTCCCACCAACCATCTGACTCTAACCACTCATAGACTTTTTTTTTTAAAGATTTATTTATTTATTTTGAAAAATTGAGTTACACACAGAGAGAAGGAGAAGCAGAGGGAGGGGGGAGGGGAGGAGGAGAGGGAGAGGGCTTTATATACTTAAGGAACACTGTTATTCTTTGGGTTATTTTTTATTATGAGTGCATCATGTACATGCTGGGAAAGATACAGAAGTATATTCTACTGAGGAATAAAAAGAATATATATATATATTTTTCTTTTCTCTCTTTCCTTCCCTTCTCTCCCCTCCCCTTTCTCCTCTCCCCTCCCTTCTCTCCTCTCTCCCTCTTTGTTTTCCTAAGTAATATTGTTTATTCCTTCCTGTTACAAATGTCTCTGATTTTGAGGGGAAAAACATTTTTTTAAAAACTTAGGTATATGAAATAGGAACAAAATCAGTTTTAATAAATCCCTAAAAAACATGCTTTATGGATTCCAACTACCTCAACAACCAATGGATTCATAGTGATGTGTTAAGTGAATTCCTATACCAATGACCAATGACCATCTAATTTCCATAAAAGTGTATTTTTCTGACGTGAGGTTACAAAATATGTGGTTAAAGAGTCCCAATAATTTAGTTCCTGAGCTGACTTAGAGCAAAGTTAGGAACATTTATCTTTTTAAGGTTTTGGTGTTTTTTTTTTTTTGTTTTTTTTTTTTTGTTTTTTTTTTTTTTTTTTTTTTTACAGGCAGAGTGGACAGTGTGAGAGAGAAACAGAGAGAAAGGTCTTCCTTTTCCGTTGGTTCACCCCCCCCCCCAATGGCAGCTGCTGATCCGAAGCCAGGAGCCAGGTGCTTCTCCTGGTCTCACATGCGGGTGCAGGGCCCAAGGACTTGGGCCATCCTCCACTGCACTCCCAGGCCACAGCAGAGCTTATGGCATATGATGAGTCATATTTTAGAATAACTCTGGTTACATGTTTAAATTCAAGTAAATAACATTTTTCTCACCTGAAACTATAGTGATCAGAAAACTACAGAAATTGATGTGGAACAAGTGAAATAATGACTAATGAGTGAATATTCAGAAACTTGTTTGCAGGTGATCATCTTGCCTCTCAGGTCTGTGAATGACAGTCAGTATCTCTTGCTTCCCTGGAATGGACCAATCACTGCTGATCCTGCCTCAAACTATGAAGGCATTTTCCACTTGGGAGGTCATTACATTACCTGTGTCCTTGAACATAACTTGTAATTGCACCTTTCTCTCAGTACTGAAAAACACTGCTGTAATTAACTGAAGAAGAAAATCAATGCCTGTTTACTCCAGGGATGGAGAATAATGATTCACTTCATAATTTCCCAGTTCTTAGTACCATCTCTTTCCTTTCACAGAAGAGCAAAATCACAGAAGTAAAAATGGAAACTCCCAGCTGAGCTGTCTCTTAACTTACCTTAATCATTTGTCCGTTCCATTTCTCTTTTGCTTTCCTTAATATTAACTGATGCCTTGGTTTGTCTACTAAAAGCTTTTTTCTTCTTTTCTTTTTACTCCACTTTTGCTTCATTACTGTTGTCATTCCCATGGCTTTGAAAAACAAAACTTGCACAGGGTTGCCTAATAAAAATAAACTCCCTTTTATTCCTAAATTTGCTGCAGGTTCTTAATTACTATCAAGCCCACTCCACAGCACTACAATGAATCAGTGTGGGGTGTACTGGACAGGCTAATAATCCTTTCATTGGTCCTTTTCACTGATGAAAATGACTGACTGAATTCTGTGAAGATCGGTCCCGTGAAATTCTTATATTGGATATTCACTTTGGCATTTAAATAATAATCCTAAACATTATATATAATAATACAGAAGGAATACAAGGGATCACCCTTGTGTTTTCAAACTCACATGACTCTTAAAACCATATATGATATACACAGGCATCTCAGATATATCTCTGTTGTTTTTCAAATGTCTGTGCCTTGCATAACTGCTGTCCAACTCTGAAAAAATTAGCCCAGCCTGTGCCTATAACAGTTAAGCCTGGGTATTCAAAATTCAAAACCTCAGTATCTACTTGGATAGAATTCTCACATTTTGGGTTGATTATTATCTTGTTCCTTTACAAAAGAGTAAGAGGAAATTTCTGATGCTGGTTATATTAATCTGAGACAGTGGGAAAGAAAGGGAGAAAGATTTTTTTTTAAACTAGTTGATGTTCTTGTCAGGACTGGAAAGTCTTTTTTTAATATTTATTTATGTATTTATTGGAAAGTCAGAGGTATAGAAAAAGAAGAAGAGACAGACAGAGGGAGGGAGAACTTCCATCTGCTGGTTCACTTTCCAAATACCAACAACGGCCATGGCTGGGCCAGGTCAAAGAGCCAAGAGCTTCATCTGGGTCTCCTACATGGATGGCAGGGGCCCAAGTTGTTGGATCATCTGTTGCTTTTCTCAGGCCTTTAACAGGGAGCTAGATTGGAAGTTTAGCAGCTGGGATGTGAACTGGCACCCATATAGGATGTTGGCATCCCACGCAGTGGCTTTACCCACTGTGCTACAATGCCAGCCCCTAAAGTCTTAAACCTATAGAGTAGACCAGTAGGCTGGAGACTCAGGAAAGAGTTCATGTTGTCATCTTGAGTCAAAATTTCCAAATAAGACCAGAAACTCTGGCAGAGTTTCAGTGCTGCGGTCTTTCTACTTCTAGAAATCTGAGTCTGTGCCCTGCAAGCCTTCAAGTGGTTATAGAGCAATCTGCTTTACCTAGAGTCTACTGATTTAAGTATTAATCACATCTGAAATATGTCTTCACAGCAACGTCTAGAGTAGGTTTTGACCAAACTCCTGGCCAAGTTCACCCCCAAAGTGAGGCACCTCACTGATCTTTATAAAGAACATGTAAACCCCCCTAGAGATGTGCATGATATTTAATACTTTTGCTGAAAAAGTATGCCATAGGGTTTTTTGAATTCCAAACAATTTAAAAAATTCCCTCTATTGGCCCAAGTCCTTGGGTCCCTGCACGTGCTTGGGAGACCTGGAGAAGTCTCCTGGCTCCTGGCTTCACATGCACAACTCCGGCCATTGTGACCATTTGAGGAATGAACCAGCGGATGGAAGACGTCTCTCTCTCTCTCTCTCTCTCTCTCTCTCTCTCTCTGTCACTGCCTCTCTGTAACTCTGCATTTCAAATAAATAAATCTTTAAAAATTATTGAGAAACTTTAATTTTTTTTTGACAGGCAGAGTGGACAGTGAGAGAGAGAGAGAGACAGAGAGAAAGGTCTTCCTTTGCCATTGGTTCACCCTCCAATGGCCGCCACGGCTGGTGCGCTGCGGCCGGCGCACCGCGCTGATCCGATGGCAGGAGCCAGGAACTTATCCTGGTCTCCCATGGGGTGCAGGGCCCAAGCACTTGGGCCATCCTCCACTGCCTTCCCGGCCACAGCAGAGAGCTGGCCTGGATGAGGGGCAACCGGGACAGAATCCGGCGCCCCGACCGGGACTAGAACCCGGTGTGCCAGCACCGCTAGGTAGAGGATTAGCCTATTGAGCTGTGGCGCCAGCCAGAAACTTTAATTTTTAAGTCCATTTGTTTTTGTACCCTCTCTACTAGAAATAGTTAATAGATGACTTAACCAACTCCTATTAAATTAAAATGCTTCTGCAAGCAAGTTTTAAAAATGATCCTCTAATATACGATGTCTACATTTCATGAATGACACTATTTACTTGGTTTGCAATTTGCTTATAAACTAGTGGGCTTAGTTTTTTTAAAACATGGTTTTATTACAATATAATTCACATATGATTATCTATTTTACCTGAATGCTCCAATGGATTTTTATCTATTTTAACTGAATGCTCCAATGGATTTTAGCACTTTCAAAGAATTGTGTTATCATCAATATGATCAATTTTGGAACATTTTCATTACCTGACAAGAAACAATTTGCCCTTATCCATCACTTCACATTTCAAGTCCCCTTCCTCATAGCCTAGGCCAACACTAATCTATTTTCTGTCTCTTGGATTGCTTAAAACTCTGGAGTTTTCAAACAAAACCATCCAATATGTGGCCTTTTGTAACTTGTAACATGCAGTTTTAAAGTTCCAACTTTGCTAACTCCACAAAATAAAGAGAATTCTAATGGGCTGACTGAGAATGATTATTAGTTTCAAGTGATCACTGGTCAGTTTTTTTTTTAACAACTCCTTTCACTCACGATAACCCCCATTAGGATGTGATCTTATTTCTTTATGTTGTTTCATAGTTTTTATTTATTTATTTATTTGACAGAGTTAGACAGTGAGAGCGAGAGACAGAGAAAGATCTCCCTTCCGTTGGTTCACCCCTCAAATGGCCACTACGGCTGGAGCTACACTGATCTGAAGCCAGGAGCCAGGTGCTTTCTCCCGGTCTCCCATGCAGGTGCAGGGCCCAAGCACTTGGGCCAACATCCACTGCCTTCCCAGGCCACAGCAGAGAGCTGGACTGGAAGAGGAGCAACCAGGACTAGAACCCCGTGCCCATATGGGATGCCGACGCTGCAGGCGGAGGATTAACCAAGTGAGCCATGGCGCAGGCCCTGTATCTTAGTTTTAACAGGATTTTGAGTTGTGCCCTTGTTTTTGAATGCTGAAGAGTCCATTTTCAGGAACAGTCATTTCCCCTCATAATCTCAGTGCCCTGCTTCTCCTGAGAACTGGACAGGGTTTGACACCCTCTCGATGAAAAAGCCACCTTGCCTGCCCCCAGCACTTCGAGGCCCTTCCGCTGCGCTGTGACTTACGCTTGCTCAATTCCCAAGCTTCTACTTCAGCAGCTGCCCTGGAATGCCCATTTCCACCATAAACTACTTAAGTTATGATTTTGTTACATATAAAATTTGTGTCAATTATTTATTATCCATGCTATCCTAGAATTCCTCTATATTCTATTTTGTGTTACATGTTTTCACCTATACATTATTCAAAAGTGATTGTCAATAATATTTGATAAGATCTAGGATCTATTTACAGTTATTTTCCATATATTCAAATAAAATTTTATTTAGATATGATATTTAGAAAAATATTTTCCATAACATTGCAGTCATAATTTTCTATTAAATGTAGATATTTGTTTATTTATTTTTGAAATATTTATTTATTTGTTGAAAGGCAGAGTTAGAGGGAGAGACAGAGAGGCAGATCTTCGACATGCTAGTTCATCCTTAAATGTCCACAGCAGCTGGGGCTGGACCAGACTGAAGCTAAGAGTCAGGAACTTCATCTGGGTCTCCCACGTGGGTGCAGGGGTCCTGCACTTAGGCTATCTTCTGGTGATTTCCCAGGTGCATTAGCAGGAAGCTGGATAGGAACTGAGGCAGACTTGAACAGTTGTCCATATGGGATGCCTGTATTGCAGGCAGTGGCTTAACTTACTGGACCACAACACCAGCCCCTATATGTAGACATTTAAAAATAAAATATGAGAGTAAAGTATCAAAGGACTAATTACTATTATATTAAGCAATTAAAAAAATTTGTTGTCCAACTATGTAGATACAACTAGGGAGTGATATTTGTTTTTCCACAATCCATGCATTCTTTTTTGAAGAGGATGGCAGTTGAAAATCTAGGCAGGTTCTAATAATTTTCCTACACCTTACTACATGGAAGCATTATTTCTAGTTATATTATGTGAGTCAGCCAGTAGCAAGAAAACAAACACTGATGTTAGTGGTAACTGGTGTCTAGGGTGTTACCAGGAGAGTGGCATGGAGGATGTGTTATGTGGTTGACTCTGATTTAAGGACAGAGCTATCTGTGTTTTGATAATTGCACTTATCAAAGAATATGTATTAATTGTTTTACTCATAGACAGTTATAAGAGTGGATATAGAGGATATAGATTTCCTTCATTAACTTCTCTGTTCATATGTATATTCACTTTGTCACCCACTTATGAGCCCCTATTTTTGTCCTAGGATCTACTGTTGGTGTTGAGAGGACCATGATGAATAGACAGAATTTGCCTGCATAAAACTCTCATAGGCAAGGCAGACTTCAGCCCAATATTCAGACAAATGATTAAAAAATGATACCTTCTGTAGGCACTGAAAGTGGAGCACATGCTACTGTTAAACTTCTTAGACAAAGGAGATATCACAACAAATTCTAGCTTTAAGGGACTGAATGTTCTTTGCTTTATTTTTCAAATGTTACCAGCTGGCAGAGTAAAACAACATTCTCTCCGCATTTCAGCATCATATTGACAAATGCCCAATCAAATATGTTGACATTTTTGCCTTAACTGACCAGTTTTAAAGATTTAGCTTTGCTGCCAGGAAAACCGGAACAGGGCACAGGGGGATGGAAGGCAGTGAGAGGCATTTCACAATTTATCAAGATAGGAGAGGCTTAGCTGCAATTCTTTATAAAAATGAAAGACCTGTCTCATATTGTATTGTTCTATGTTCAGAGGCACAGATTCAGCTCTTAGGAATCAGCTACAGCGCATGTCTTTGGACTAGTGAAGGGTTCATCTGTCCTGGCTTGGATCAGAGGGAGAAGGGGTCAGGCAGGACCCTCTGCAAGGCCCTCTGTTATGTGAAGAATGCTCAACCTGATCTGCTTCTTTGAACTCGGACCAGTGACTTTTTAGTATAATGCATGCAGCACTATAGTAGTAAATGAACATTATACATTATTTACAGAGCTTAATAATTGAGTATATGCCATTCTGTTCTCTAATGACTTAAGCATTAAAAGCTTATTAAAAACTACCTAGTTTCCATCTCCTATCACACCTTTTTACCTTTCTCCAGAGGTAACCACATGCTGAACATTTCTCCTGCTTAAAAAGCTTATCACTGCATATGGTGACGTCCCCCAAACCCTTGCTTCGTGCATTTGGTTCTGAGTGAGGTGAGGTGTTTTTTTTTTTTTTTTTTTTTTTTTTTTTTTTTAACAGGCAGAGTGGACAGTGAGAGAGAGAGACAGAGGGAAAGGTCTTCCTTTGCTGTTGGTTCACCCTTCAATGGCCGCCACGGCTGGCGCGCTGCGGCCGGCGCACTGCGCTGATCCGATGGCAGGAGCCAGGAACTTATCCTGGTCTCCCATGGGGTGCAGGACCCAAGCACTTGGGCCATCCTCCACTGCACTCCCAGGCCACAGCAGAGAGCTGGCCTGGAAGAGGGGCAACCGGAACAGAATCTGGCGCCCCGACTGGGACTAGAACCTGGTATGCCTGCACCGCAAGGCGGAGGATTAGCCTAGTGAGCCTCGGCGCTGGCCTGGTTCTGAGTGAGTCTTAAAGAGCCCAGCTCTTTCTCTCATTGCTGCCAATCTTCCATTCTCTTAGAATGGGGAAGGACAAGAGGATGACACTAAAGCTAAATCTTTAAAATGGGAATGTAACTTAGAAAAGGAAATTGTGAGGTACCTGTTCAGGATCCTGGGACTACACAGGTCACAGGATGGTGCAGAGTGTAAAAGGGCTATGAGAGACAAGAGGTCATGAAATTAATATTTTAGAGTTTTGGCTGCCCAGACAATAAAAGGGAAAATCAGGATGCGGTGGTGGGAAATGCTGTGGGCTCTGTCACTAGGCAGACGTAGGTTTGACTGTCGGCTTTTACAGTTAGCAGCTGGAGGACTCTGAGACTAACTTGCCTTTCTGTACTTCTGTTTCCTTCCTGGGAAGTTAAAGTGGAAATGCTTCTGTGGCAGGTTGTGAGGTGTGAGGCCCTCTCAACTGGCCAGGCTTCAAGGAATGATAGTTTCTTTTCCTCATTGCAACACTCACTTAAACCTAAAGCTTTCAAGCTTTGCTTTTCTCTCGTTCCATTTTTTTTTAAAGAGTGCATGCTTTGTCTTGCATTGGCTATATTTGAGAATTTGCACTGCCAGACCACCTTCTGGAATTGTATCCAATTCTTTCTTCTATACCAAAATTTCTCCCAAATCTTAGAACTTTTCAGCTACTCTGTCATCATGCCACTTAGCTTAGTTAGCCCCCTTGGCATTTTTGCTTATGTCTGAAAAATAAAACTTTAGTGTTCTCTTATGTCATGAGTACCTACAGCAATAATGTTTAGAGTCTCCACGCTCCAGCTAAGCTAGACAAGCACAGCAATGTCAGGAAGGACCGACGCATCCACACTCACATCGATTCTGCTGGGACCAACCGCCTGGAAGAAACCTGCTCACACCTCTTCCTGTCACTCAGTGTCTCAGGGATGCAGGACTCTGGCTACAGCCCCTTGTGCTGTGTTTTATGGAGAACTCAAATTTAGTCCTGCGGCTTGGGGTGCCTCTGGTACATACAATTGCATGCTGTGAGTTAATATATTGACCTCATGGGTGACTGAATAATGTGGATATTTGAGATTCAGAGGAGGATGTGAATCTGACACAAAGAATGATTATTGCTTCCTGCAACAAGAGCTGCATTAGCAGGAGAGAAGTGATAACAGGGTGATGTGTCAGAAAAACATTGGCAGGAGCAAGGGAGAATATAAAGTTCTCCTTAATACATTTTCTTATACGGAGTTGCACTTGTATCAGCAAATTCTTCCAAAAAAATTGGTGGATGACAAATTTTGTGGGTAAAATGTCAATATTGATCAAAATGTTAGAAAGTGCTATGCTCTTCCAGGACATATGCTATTGATTTATTTTATTGAGTTTCTCAGGTCTGTTAGGACTATTCCTCAGTGGGTGTTTTACATCTGAAAGCACAATTAAAATCCATTTATAATATCTGTTCAAATAAAACATCTGCAGATAACAGCCACAGAATTACCCTTCCCAAGCCAGCTTTTGATGAAGGACACATAATTTTGCATGTGCACATGTGCGGCTTCTCTCACTTAGGCACCTGGGAGATGGCTGAACATCGGTTGCCAAGTGTGAGGGCAGCAGGGAGGATGCTAGGTTTTCACATAAAGGTCAAAGGAAATTGTTTTGGAAACCTTAGGGATCTTTAAAGCAGTTCTCTAAGACAGAAGTTTCTTACTGTAGGTGGTCCAGGGTTTATTGGAGATTATAGGACACTAAAGGATGGTACCCTTGTATAAACCTACTTCATTTATTGAAAGGAGGATGTTGCTTAGAGAATAGATTCACTGTAGATGGCGAAAACCTGAACACACAGGAATCTAGGAAATTAAGAGTGCCAAGTGATCTATTCCAAGCCACACTCAGGACACCTGGGGGAAGGTATTTGCAGGCCACACTTGCCTTGAGGCTGTGTTCATGTGATGGAAGTAGGTGTGTTAATTCTTCATCTGTGCCCAGAACTGAGTGCTCCCATTATGGTGACCCTGCACTATCTCCATGGATGTCTTGAATACGTAATTGTTAAATTCCATGGGAAGATGAAAAAGTTTAGAAAATGGGAACTGAATCAGAGAGAAGGAAGAAGCAATGAGCGGCTATCACAGGACACAGCAAGGATAGGGGACTTACTCCTTTTAAAAGCATTGACAAATGACAAATAGGTGATCAACGCTGAAGCACTGATGCAGTTTCTCTTCTTTATTTTCTATCAATATTAGTGCAAAAAGCACAGCCCGAGACTAGGAGGTGGAAGAACTAGGTGCTAGTCCTAGCCCTCACTCAATATCTAGGTTTCTTCATTTGTCTCATCTGTTATTGGAAAGCTCAAATATAGGAGTCAATATTTTTAGTGTAAAAGCAGTTTCTTAAGCCTTGTGAAAAAGTTATGTGTTTCCAGACTGGTAAATACCATGAATGTGAACTAAATAATTCTGCACCAACTGGCTGGTTGATTGACAGGATGCTGACCCGTGTCTGAGCTGTGAAGGCAAGCCATCACTCCTCCAGATCCTGAGAGTGAGTGAGTCAATGTGGCCCTGGTCATATGGATGGGCTGAATAGCTATAAAACTGTCCAGTATGTTCATAATTAATTTCTTCCAATCAAATTCAACTCAGACCTTATGGTAGAGAATGAGACACCTAGAAACTCTGGGAGTCAGAGCAAGAAAACAAACCCACCATAATGATCCCGTGGCTCAGTAGGCTAATCCTCCACCTACGGTGCCAGCACACCGGGTTCTAGTCCTGGTCGGGGTGCCAGATTCTGTCCCGGTTGCCCCTCTTCCAGGCCAGCTCTCTGCTGTGGCCCGGGAGTGCAGTGGAGGATGGCCCAAGTCCTTGGGTCCTGTACCCGCATGGGAGACCAGGAGATCAGTAACTTCTAATCTATTTCAGGATTGGGATTATTTTTCTTAAGTTAGATAGTGAATCACAATGGGAAATAAAAAAATGTGGCTGATGATATTAATGTAACTAATATTTGCTTCAGACTCAAGTCATAATCTCTGTGAGGTTTTGTAGATTTTTTTTGGAATTTTAGTCCTCAGAGCATGGAAGTTCCAGCGTGGATTTGGCTTTGACTATGAATTCTCCTGGGCTGTCTGTTTTAGGTCACATTTCACATCAATCATGTCACTTTCTGGGACCCTCCCCTTCTGTCCGTTTCTTTATACATTTTATCCTATTTCAAGTATTTCTTACTTCTGGCCAAAATGACATATTGCATTATTTTACTAAGTGTTGTGATCTTAGGAGATGCATGATTTTAACAACCAAATAGACAAATTATCTCCTAAAAATCTGCTTTTTAAAATGAACCTCAAGGAAGCTCACTATGTGGTTTGAGTTAATCATTGAATAAATAGGCTTTTTATTTTATTCTTCTTTGATTATTATACTTCTGAATTGATGCCTTTAAATTAGAATTTCCCTTCCTTGAATGGACTCAATATTGAATGGTGAGCCGATTATTATGAAACATTTAACTTGATGAGGATACACCGCCATTGCCATTTACACATTTGTTTTCAAAGCATGAAATTGTATATACATATTAGTGATTTTGCGGTATACACTTGACTTTCTAAAGGCATGTTTGTTCAAAGACTCAATACAAGTGAAATAAAACTGCTTCAGTTCAACCAAGTATCGAAAAAATTTCTAATCAAATTCCATTTTTACAGTTGTATATTAAAATTATGTTCATTTAACTGCTAGTTTACTGGAGGAAACAATAAGATAATTATTATTCCCAAAGCTAGCAATTGTTGAAAATTCTTAATTCACCATGAATCTTGTGCTCTTCATATTTACTAAAGTAAACAGCTCTGTGAAGTGGGCATATATTACTATGCTAATTTTCAGTTGAGGATTTGAGGCTTGATATGCATAGAAACTTGCACAAAATCACACATATCACAAGGTAGAGATAAAAGGTTGAAAGCAGCTACCCAGACTGCACTTTCTGAAACCAGTGTTCTACCCTTGCTCTTGATCCAGGGACTCACAGTGGCAGCAGCTTCTTTCTGGGAAGTGTAGACTGTCAGGAAGGGTGACAGTTGATGGGGTGCTTCTGAGGAATCTCTCAGGCTTAATAGAAATCCATATGTCTTGTCACCCTGATCTCAGTATCTGGTTGAACTACTGAAACAGCATCTTGTATTTTAAGCATGATAGATGTCTAATACATATACAATAAATGAGTGGGATTGTTCATTTTTCAATTTTTTATTAATGTAAAGAGGAAAGATTTTTATGCCTTCCATAGGTACAGTTCCAAGAAGAAAACAATACTTCCTTCACATCCCTGCTTCCCCCCAGTCTCCTGCCTTACATCCCTTTTCTTATTCAGTGTTTACAAAGATATAATTTTAACCAACACTGTAATCACATGATTAATCTGCCACTATTCATAATATTAAACAAGTAAAAAGTAGGGAGACCAAAGTTCCACAGGAGTGTAAACAAGGGCTAAAAATGACAATCATATCCCAAAATGACCATTTCATTACCTTATGTTTTTTGGTATTCTAAATATCAACTGACAAATAAGAGAAAACATATGATATTTGTCTTTTTGAGACTGGTTTATTTCACTAAGCATAATAGTTTCCAGTTACATACATTTTATTGCAAAAGACAGGACTCCAATCTTTTTTATGGCTGAGTAGTATTCTATAGTATCTACCTATCTATCTATCTCTATCTGTATCTATATCTGTCACATTTTCTTTATCTAGCCATCCATTGATGGACTTCTGGATTTATTCCATATCAGCAGTTGTGAATACGGTGGTACAAATATCTTTCCTATGCTTATTTCATTTATTTTGGTTAAATTCCCAAGAGTGGGATGGATGTATCATGTGGTAGATTTATTTTCAGATTTCTGAGGAATTTCCATACTGTCTTCCATAATGGTTTTACTAGTCACATTCCACCAAAGCAGATTAAGGTACATTTTCCCCCACATCAATACCAGCATTTTTTTTGAGATAGCCATTCTAACTGGATTGAAGTGAAACATCATTATGGGTTTTATTTGCCCTTTCCTAATGGCTAGTGATTCTGAACATTTTTTCCTGTGTGTATAGGCCATTTGCATTTCATCCTGTGAAAATTGCTGGTTCATATCCTGTTTCCCATTTCTTAACTGGATTGTTTTGCTTTGTTGATTTTTTGAGCTTTTCATTGATCTTCATTAATCATTTACTGGCTGCATAACTTGCAAATATTTTCTACCATTCTGTCAGTTGCCACTTCACTTTGCTGGGTGTTTCCTTTGCTGTGCAGCTGCTTCTTAGTTTGGTGTGATCCTGTTGGTCTATTTCTGTGTTTATTATCTGTGCTTCTGGATTTTTTTCCAGGATGCCTTTGCATATGCTAATGCCTTGCAGAGTTTCCCTGATGTTTTCCTTTAGTAATTTGATCATATCAGATTATAGATTTAGATCCATTTAGTGCTAATTTTTTTATAAGGTGTAAGATAGGGTCTTGTTTCATACTTGTGCATGTGTAGATCTAATTTTCCTAGCACCATTTGCAGAAGATACTCTCTTTCCTCCATGGACTGATTTTAGCTTGTTTATCAAAGACTACTGGCTGTAGATATGGGGATTGATTTCTGGGGTTTTTATTCTGTGCCATCGGTCTACATGTCTCTTTTTTGTACTAGCACTAGGTTGTTTTGATTATAACTGTCCTGCAATATTTCTTGAAGTATGATATTGTGATGCCTCTGGCTTTGTTTCTGTTGTTTAAGATTGCTTTAGCTATTCGGGGTCTCTTGTGTTTTCATATGAATTTTATCATCACTTTTTTCTAGATCTGGGAAGAATGTCATAGGTATTTTGATTGGGATCACATAGAATATGTAAATTTACTTGGATAGTATAGACACTTTAATGGTATTAATTCTTCCAATACATGAACATGGAAGATTTTTCAATTATTTTGATGTATTCTATTTCTTTTTTTAAAATGTTTTATAATTTCCACTGTAGTGATAGTTTACATCTTGGCTAAATTTATTCCAAGATATTTAAGATTTTTTTGTAGCTCTTATGAATGGTATTGTTTTTCACAAGTTCTTTCTCAGTCATGGCATTGTTTGTATATACAAAGGCTATGGTTTTTTGTTTGTTGATTTTATATCCCACAGCTTTACCAAACTCTCTTATGAGTTCCAGCAGTCTCTTACTGGAGTCTTTGGTTTGCCTATCTTTAGAAATCATGTCATTTGCAATTAGGGATAATTTGACTTCCTCCTTTCTAATTTGTATCCCTTTCATTTCTTTTACTTGTATTTTAAACATCCATAGGTGATTAATAACTATGCAATAAGTGAGGAGAAATGTTCTTTAAAAATTCACTTCCTTAATGAATATTTTCTTAAAAAAGATTTCTAGAGAAACCAAATCTTGGATCCAGCTTTTATTCTTTAAATTGACAATATCTCTGTTGACCTGGTCACAGACAGTGTTCAGATGTTTGATTTGTTTGTCTTTAGAAATTCACTTTTCCTCTGGCAGGAAGAAGTTGTCTCATTCTAAAACAGAGATAAACTATTCAAATTAATTCTGATTGACTCTCAATGCTACAAAAACTGAAAAAAGGGGAGGAGAACCTGTGGGATTATTCACTCTGATTGTGGCAAGAAGTGTTGTAGGTTGTCAAAAATTGTAATTTTAACTGAAAAGTGACATATAAATGTATTGATATAGTACTGAACAGATCTGACATCTGTAGTGTGAGTCTCCATTTATATTCTCACTGGATTAAGAAGCTGTATCACTTTATTAGTGGAAGGTACACTTGTCATACGCCAGTTTAAGTGGTATGGCTTCTTTAATAAGCCTTTAATATTTCACTTTTATGCCTAGGATTTTCCAGGTAAAATTCTCCCAGCATATGAAATCTCAGGGGACATATCTCAAATACTGAGAAAGTTGGCAATGACTATTTCTGTCTTATGGTGTAGATTTAAAACAGTTAGGGCTTGCATGGACTTTGGGGAAAATATAGCCCATTTATTTAATGGATTAAGAAATTGAGACCTAGCTGGGCCAAATGACACCCTGTGGCCCACCAGCAGGTTCATAGGACAAATAGACCCTGAACTGAGTGAGACCGAGGACAGAACTGGCAGTATTGGATTTATTTTGAGTGAGCTTCATGTTACTTGAAATACAAATGAATAGCCTTTACCTTGAAAGAAAATTTATAACTATTATTGAAAATATATGATTGATGATGTCTATTTAAATGAAAATGATAAATAATATTCTGGAGAGCCACAGTGATGATTTGTTCCGATGTAAACCTTTTCCATTCATGACTCAAGTAGAACATAATCAGCAATAATTGATTCAAGCCTCAGAGAATATTTTGCTTAGTCCATTCTGGCTGATATAAGAAAATATCCTTGAATTGGGCAGCTAACATACAACAGCAGCTTATTTCTTACAGAACTAGACATTGGGAAGTCCATGGTCAAGCCGCCTAACAGTGAATTTGATGTCTGGTGAAGACCCATTTGTCTGGTTCATTGATAGCACTTTCTAGCTCTGTCCTCTCATGGTAGAGGGGAAAAGCTGTTCTCAGGTATCTTTTGTATAAGAGCCGAAGTCCCAATCATGAGGGCTCCACCCTCAGGAATTAAATACCTCCCAGTGGCCCCACCTCCTAATAGCATATCATTGGGGGTTAGGATTTCAACACATGAATTATAAGGAGACACAAATATTCAGATTAAAACATTTTTAATCTGGGGAAAATTAATGATTTCTTCTGTATCTGACTTTAATTATCTCTAAAGTAGTTTCAGAAGCTGTTCTTTTTCACACTAAAATGATTATTGCAAGAATGCCATGATTAAAATGTCTAAAGCAGGACACTTTGAAGGGGGCATCAAGGAAGTTTTCTCATTGTCGTGTAAATTTTCCTGCCAGAGAGGAAAAAGAAGAGCATGACATGGACACTTGGAGGCTTGAGAGAAGGGGAGAGAAGGGGAGAACAAAGTCATACTCAAAACCTGAAAATCCATTTCCAATTTTGAGGTCAAAAAAAGTAGAACAAGAGAACAAATAATGGGAAAATAGTAAAAGTGGTAAGGGTTATAAGTTATTAAAAATAAAATTTCAAACTTTATAAGGATAGTGGAAAATGTTTGAATTTCTTAAAAAAAATGAACAACCTCTCTCTCTCTCTCTCTCTCTCTCTCTGTGTGTGTATGTGTGTGTGTGCGATTTTGTGTTCTTTAGTTACTGATAGAGAGCTCTCATTCACTGCTTCACTCTCCAAATGCTACCTCCCAATAGACGGGGTAGGGGCAAGCCGAATCTGGGAGCCAGGACCTCAATCAGATCTTCTGTGTTGGTGGTGGGGACCCAAGCACTTGAAACATAACTTCTCAGGGTCTGCTAGAGCTAGAGCTGGGAATTGAATGCTGACACTCCAATGTGGAAAAATGTTTGCCTTAACCACTATGCCAAACTCTTATCCCTCATTCAGATTCTTAAACAGGCACTTTCATTTTTTAGCAAAACATTGATCTCAAGGAAGATCTATTTATTTTTAAAGATTTATTTATTATTTATTTGAAAGGTGGAGTTGAGAGTCAGGGAGAGACAGACAGATCACTCTGCAAAAAGCTACAATAGCCAGGGCTGGGCCAGGCAGAGGCCAGGCACCTAGAACTCCATCCAGGTCTTCCAGGTGGATAGCAGGGGCCCAAGGGTGATCCTCTGTTACCTTCCCAGGCACACTGGCAGGTAACTGCATTGGAAGTGGAGTAGCAAACCCTTGAACCAATGCCCTTATGGGATGCCGGCATTGCAGGTGGTGGCTTAACACACTGTTCCACAATGACAGCCCCTCAAGGAGTATTTATAATAGAGGTACATACGTGTCTGTAATGTGACTTTTGTCAGGGAATCCTTGATTAGAGAGCCCATGGAGATGACACAGAGACATGTTAGCAATCATAGTTGCCAGCATGAAAGCGTACAATAGAAGCTGCAGGAGTAGGCAGCTTATGATTGATTTGTGAAAGAAATTTCCGAAGAAGAAAATGAAAATGGCTGGTTTAAAGTGCTATGTAACAGCAGCATGGTGAACACTGTTATTTACAAATAAAATGGTTTCTAGAGACAACATACAGCATACTTAAAAGACACTGAACAACTACATCAACTAACAAACTATCAACTTTGGATGTAGGCTAGGGGATAAAAATAAGTGGAAGATTTTGGCTAAGGGAAATTGGAATTAAAGACCTGTTCTGAAACTTCTCCCTGGGAGTGCCTGAAGACATACTGGTTGTTGGCAATGAATGCAGAGCAAGTCCTACCTCGACACTGGACGTGGGAGAAGAAGACTACAGAAGTACATACTGATTCAGCCGGTGCCGCGGCTCACTAGGCTAATCCTCCACCTTGCGGCGCAGGCACACCGGGTTCTAGTCCCGGTCGGGGCACCGGATTCTGTCCCGGTTGCCCCTCTTCCAGGCCAGCTCTCTGCTGTGGCCTGAGAAGGCAGTGGAGGATGGCCCAAGTGCTTGGACCCTGCACCCCATGGGAGACCAGGAGAAGCACCTGGCTCCTGCCTTCGGATCAGCGCGGTGCAACCACTGCGGCGCGCAGGCCGTGGCGGCCATTGGAGGGTGAACCAAAGGCAAAGGAAGTCCTTTCTCTCTGTCTCTCTCTCTCTCACTGTCTACTCTGCCTCTCAAAAATAAAAAGTACATACTGATTCATGAAGTTTGTGCTATCATGGAGAGAAAGGATAACTCACTGGTTTATACTCAGAATACAATAAAGCTAAGCTGCCATTTGAGATACCCTCACACCAAACTGGAGTGCCTGGTTTTGTGTCCCTGCCTAGATATCCATTCCAGCTTCCTCATATTACACACCAGTGAGGCAGCTGCTGATAGCTCTTATACAAGGGTCTCTGTCACCTGAATGGGAGACTCAGATGTAGTTTTGGGCTCCTGGCTTTGGCTTGGCCCAGCCTGGCTATTACAGGCAACTGGGGAAGTGAACCACTGGATGGGAGATCTCTTTCTCTATCATTCTACCTTTGAAAAAACAAAACTTTAAAAAAATAGAATTTAAGAGATATTCAGGAGTGAGTCTATTTGAAAGAAAGAACTTTCCATTCTAATAGGCATTCATTGATCATCAACTATTCTTCTGAAACTGCAAAATATTACAATGGGTTCTAATCTTTAGGATCACTCTACAGGTAGGATTTATTGTTTTCTTGTATTACAGATAAGGCTAAGTCTCAGCAAAATCAACTAATTCATTTAATATCATGTGAGAAAGACAGACCGGGGACTGGATGTTGACCTCATGTCTTTGAATCCACAATGTGTATTATAACCAGGTACATTAGTTCGGGTTTTCCACACTGATGCTATTACGGAGGCCTAGAAGCCCCATGAACTACCATCTACAAGCTGCAGACTCAGAAAAGCTGGTGGTTTAATTCAGTCTGAGTCTGAAATGCTGAGAACTGTGGGACCCATGGCCAAGGGCAGATGAGGAAGCTTGCCTTTTTGCCACTCTTTGGTTCTGTTTGGCTCTACATGAATTAGATGATGTTCAGACACACTAGGGAGGGTTATAGTGTTGTCTTTACTCAGGCTACCAATTCAAAATTAGTTGCTTCTGGATACATAGTCACAGACTCATCCAGAAATATTTTACCAGCTACCTGGGAATCCCTTAGCCCAGTCAAATCAATGCTTAGAATTACCCATCACAAGTCCCTGGGAGATGGGTGCAGAACAGTGGTTAAGAACACAGACTTGGAAGCCAGACGGCCTGAAGTTTACCAGCTGCGTGGCTCTGCAAGTTGGTGGACCCCTCTTGACCACAGTTTCTTGCCTCATCATTTATTCAAGATGAATACCAGCTGTGGCTATATTAGAGCAAGCAGGAGAATGGTCAAAAAGAGAGGGTATGTGTCCATTTGTCATCATTTGCTTGCTGCAAACCACTGGACTGGCCATTGAATAAGATTTCACCAGTCTCCTCACACGGCCCTTCCCTTATCAGTCCCTAATACACTTGCGTCTGACTCCCACTGCTGACGACTTTGTCTGCCCTCAGGAACTCCTCACTTTGTCCTTTGGCTTACATTCCAAATGCATCTTTGATTCTGCCTCTTCCCCCCACACCAAATTCTCAAAATATCTCTTATGCTGCTGAAATAAAATCTCAAAACACCCAAATTGGCTCATTACATCAGGCCTTTTACATTCTCATCCATGTGTATTGGGAATTCTCCGCATATGCTTCCCACTCTTGCTCACCTGGCCCTTTCAAGGTATGTTTATTCTCTCTGTGGACTGGGCAATCCTGTTTCTGCTCTGGACATACCTTTCAGGTCCTCTTGTACAGTCATGTGTACTTCACAGCATTTTCCTGCTCTGAGTCCTCTTACTCTTTAGCTTTGGAGAGATTATTTTGACACTTTAGTATTTGCGGAATAAGGCCTGTACCTTTTAATTCTATTTCATACTTTGCTGTCTCTTCAAGCATAATAATCATAAACATTGGAGCATGAAGAAGCTATTGCTTTGCCAGCAGGGGCTGTGTATTCTTTATGTAGCATAAAGAATAATCTTCAAAATTAACAAATAAAAACCACAAAGAATGTGACATAATCAGAGAAAAAAATCAGCAAGTCATCAAGATTTATAAAATTAGTTGAACACAATTGGTCAGCTGAAGGAAGCCTTCAGTGGCTGGAGGGTTGAAGATGATCCCTAGTCAAAGGTGACCCATAATCAGTAGGGGGTTCCCTTTCATTCCTTAGAGGCTCCAAGAGAGAACGCAGATTGCTGTGGTGATACCAAAAGCACTCTGTTTCAGGAAAATGAGTTGGAAATGATCTTTGTCACATGTATGAGAACTTCAGTCACAGGTAAATCAGAGTCAATGCACAGAGGAAGGGTCAAGCAACGAACAAGGTGTGGATTAATCCTGCGTGTAATGGGGAGTTCCTATAGTACCACTGCTTCCACAGAGATACCAGCAGGATGTACCGACGGGAGAGACAGGGCTTCTGTTGGTTTTGTCTTCCTGGGCTCCCAGGGTAGAACTGTCCCACCAGTGTGGGTATTTGCTGCACCTTTCCCATTCCACCATAACAACCTTCTGATCCATCATCAGGCAGGCAGGTGACACAAGATTCCCCCTGAAAGATCATCATGAAATGTAATGGGTGGCAGAATGACATTTGTGAGGTCTCTGCTGCCCCTCACATGAGCGTGAGAAATACATTTGAGAGTTATCTCCATTTCTGGGCACTGCAAGATGAATGTTCTGAGGAGAATGCTGTGGCGTTACAGGAAAAGCTGGTCCCAGCAGGGACTGACAAAATAAAAGTTACATATGAGATGAAGTCTTTGGGATTTTCTTGCAGAAGGGGAAGGTCATATCCATACCATATGCCGTGGGGATTCACTTGAGAAGAAAATATACAGCAAATTGAATTTGGGGGAAATTGTTCCTTGCCAGGAAAAAAAAAATGTTGATATTGTGGCATAGACGCTCAAGAGCTTGTTTACGGTAGCAGTTTGCTTTGCAAGGAAGAAATCTAAAGAAGGGTAAACAAATCCAAGGGTGGGTTGGGCGAGTAAAAACCCTTAGTGGGAGAAATATTTGAAAATGATGGGGTAGAGGCAGCAAGGGATGGCGACAAAGCAGACAATTTAGGAATGAAATCTGCCCCTGAAGCTGAGACAATGTGGAGGTACACCAGGGAGCAAGAAACCACTCGAATAACAGATTAACAAACAATTGAGAAAAAGTACAACGAAGGACATGGGACAGTGGCCACAGGTGAACTTGCGGGACAGCAGCTCTGAGGCAGACGCCATCTTGGTGCAAGGCCTGTGTTCCTGACATTATTTGGCTTAAAAATATTGCTTACAAGCAGGTACTAGAAAAAGGTTTTTGCAATTTGTAAGGGATATACGGTTAATTGATTTTATATACTTAATTGAATACAATCGTAGGAGAAAACAGATAAAAATTGCTGAAAGGACTTGCTATATAAATTAGCACTAGGGTTTTGTCTTTCTTTTAAATTTTAAGTATATGTAATTTTAACAAATGTTTCCAGTTAAACAAGGAAAAATAATTTCCAGGGAAGCACAAGTTAGATCTGGTAGGATGATGCTCTGTATAAATCATTCTAGGGAGTGTTCATCATCTGTCCTTGCCCAGGCTCTGTCTGCCATGCTGTAATTACTCAGAAAATGTTCCTCCCGCTTAAAGGCTGATAGGAGTTTCATAATTCTATGTCCATATTATGATAAAAAGAGAAAGGTAAGATTTGTGAAACAGATGCTGCACATGAAAATAGAAGAAATTTTAAAATTTATTTTAATGTTACAGGAATAGGCCCGAGCACATTGATATACAATGTTTACTTTTATATGACTTTACACGCATATTTCCTTTCCTTTAACCTGCATACTCTACAATTTTTGAGCCCTCACTCTTTAAAAAAGAATTTAATTGAATGCGAGAGTTACAGAGAGAAAAGGAGAAACAGAGAGAGAGAGATCTTCCATCTGGTGGCTCACTCCCCAGATGGCTGCAATGGCCAGGGCTGGGCCAGGCTGAAGCCAGGAGCCAGGAGCTTCATCTGGGTTTCCCATCTTCCACTGCTTTCCTGTGCACATTAGCAGGGAGCTGGATTGGAAATGGAGCACCCAGGATTCAAACTGGTGACCATATAGGATGTGGATACTGAAGGCAGCAGCTTAAGCTGCTACACTACAACACTGGCCCCAGTTAGTTTTTCTACCCCTTTGCCAGACCTTAAGTAAGCCCTTCAATGGCGGGAGTATCCTCACATCTGTTTGTCCCTAGCCCCAGGTTTATTGCCTGGCACAGAGTAGGGGCTAAATCATGCTTTAAAAAAGCGAATATGTCAATTAAAAGTGATTGTGACAGTAAAATATCAATGGGACATTGCTTGCCCTGATGCTTTACACATGTGTAATTCCTCATGTTGGCATTGCAGGCGGTGACTTTGTTGGCTATGCTACAACACCAACCATGAGTTCTCACTTTTTTTAAAAAAAAAGTATTTAAATATTTGAAAGGCGAGGGTTGGGGTGGGGAATGAGCGAGTGAGAGAGCTAGCAAGAGACAAAGAGAGAGAGAACCTTTCATCTGCTGATTCACTCCCCAAATGGCCGCAGTGTCTAGGGCTGAGCCAGGCTGAAGGCAGGAGCCAGGAACTCCATCTGGGTCCCCTAAGTGGGTGGCAAGGGCCCAAGCTCTTTATCTATCCAGCATTGTTTTCCCACGCACATCAGCAGGGAGCTGGATCGGCAGTGGGACAGCTGGGACTTCAACAGGCACCTATGTGGGATACTGGCTTTGCAGGTGCACAACCTGTTATGTCACTATGCTCACTGGCCAGAACTGATTTATGTGAAAATGGGGGAAAAAAATGAATTGAAGAATTGAAGGCCGGTCTTGGGCAGGCCACTGCAGGCAGAAGTGGGAGTCAGGCAATTTGTAGAGAGGGCCTGCCTGAACCACAGACTGCCACGATGAGAACTTTTGCTAACCAACTGTGTCAAATGAGCGATGATAGATATCGATGCTAATGGTCTATTTTACAACATTTCACTTACAAAATGTTTTTATATGTATGTTCGCTGATGTTCATGCCCTCCAGGTAATTGCAGGCAGTCACTGCTAATCTTCCTTTCAGAAAGGTAGAGAACCTAACACCAACCCCATGCATGGTAAGAAGTACAGCTTAGAGTGGAACCCAAGTCATCTGATAGGAAGCCTAGCAATACCCTTCCCTGTCAGATTTTCTCCCCCAAATCTAGACATACAAAACTTCACCATTTAGAGAGTCATCTGGCATGTAGGATTTCACTGTGGCCAGTTGGGGTGATAATATTGTCGTTGAGGGAGCACTGCTAACAATTACAATCTGGTCTATATGACCCTATTTGCAGGGAAATAGGGGAGAAAAGAGAAGGTAGATCGATGTCTCACACAGGTGCATAGAAATCAGAGAATCATTTGAGCACAATATTTAGTTTTTGAACATATTGTCATTTATTTTGCTAAGAAGTTGAGTTGGCTGATGAATCTATGAAGTATGGAAAATAATAAATAATAAAATAATAAAAATAAAAGTCTTATATACTACAGATGAGTGAATCCACATATTCCTAATGTATACAAAAGTAACAGATTTGAAAGTAATGCTTGGGGGAACAAACATTCAATGAATATATTGGCAGCGGCATTTATTGTTTTTGAAACAATAAATATTTGGACCATTGATGACAGAGAAAGAAGCCAATTTTTGCAAGATTATGATTGAATATATAGGCCAGCGCTGCGGCTCAATAGGCTAATCCTCCACCTTGCGGCGCCGGCACACCGGGTTCTAGTCCCGGTCGGAGCACCGGATTCTGTCTCAGTTGCCCCTCTTCCAGGCCAGCTCTCTGCTGTGGCCAGGGAGTGCAGTGGAGGATGGCCCAACTGCTTGGCCCTGCACCCCATGGGAGACCAGGAGAAGCACCTGGCTCCTGCTTTCAGATCAGTGCGGTGCACCGGCCGCAGCACGCTGGCCACGGCTGCCATTGGAGGGTAAACCAACGGCAAAAGGAAGACCTTTCTCTCTGTTTCTCTCACTGTCCACTCTGCCTGTCAAAAAAAAAAAATGATTGAATATATAGAGCATTCATAGTTCAATATCAATAAATATGTAGACAGGTTTATTTTTTGGAGAAAATCATAATGGTAAAAAAAACATTAAAATTGTAGCCATTTTCAAAGGCAATTCTAAAGAAGTAAATACATGATTTAGGGTAGAAAACATTTTCAGAGCAAATATGTCTACAAAGAATTATGAAAGGGAGATAATCGCCCTCTCTTTGGAGTAAAAGCAACAAGATTAAATCTGTTTGGAATTCCATTACTGTACAGTACTGGCTTTGGAGAGTCAGTTGAAAGAGTGGCTGGAAAACTGCACAGTCTACTTCATCCTCCCCTGTAGGCCAGAGCCATGGGAGGGAGACAAGCCAGTGTTTGACACTGCACAGCCTTCTTGAGTTAAAAGGCAGGTGGCTGTGTTTAAACACACAACCTTGCACAGGTTGCACCAAAATTCCCTCCAGGAGAGAGGACGCCAGCCACCTCCTTGTTCATCAATTCTGTGGCCTAGGGAGCAAGCAGCTTTCCTCTGCCTGTGTTCCTGGAAGATGCCTGGATTTCTACACACTCCTCTTTCCTCCTGTTCTCAATAGCAGTGAGAATTGGGCCACTTGTAAACTTGAAAACTCAGCTCGTTTCTAATAAGTTCAAGTTTTATGATTTAGAAAACTTTTTATCAGTAAATAAAGGTCACCCATCTGGCAGCCATGTGTCTTTTTGGCTCAGCTCTGGTTTTCGACACTATGTTATAAAAATATTACAGTCTACTATGACATTAGCAGAGTGTGACATCTGGGCTTATACAAAACATAAGAGTTGGCAGGGGGGCTAATTTCCCTTCTGAAAAATTGCCATAGCAGAAAGGGACTGAGGACAGCCCAATGGCTGAGAATATAGCCATGGACTTTGCTACTCGTCCGCCAGGCTGGCCAGCAAGCTTAATAGCATCCTCCACATGCTGGCTGGGAAAGGGGCAGGAGGTCTAATTACTCCAGTGGCTCCTGTTGAAGGATTGCTAGGGGTCTTTGAGACAAGAGGTATTCTGGTGCAAGGGAAAAATGCTATCTACCTGCAGTGCTAGGTGGTCACACATTCAAGAATTGAGAGAGACTGCCTCAGAAAATGCTGTAGGTTGAACAGTAAGAAAGCTGGACAGCTTTTCAGTGGGCTTAGATGCTAGAGTATTTACTTTGGGAGTTGAAAAAAATGTGTAATTAAATTCTGGCACTGCTTTTTGGAGGTAATTTCTTTTATTAAATTCCCTTTTGTATGATGCCTTGTATGAATTCACAACAAATGCCATATTTATTTTTGCCCCCTAGGCTGCCTGGATAAATGTTAATACACCGTACTCTCAAAGATATCAAGTCACTTACAAAAAGAATGCAGGTGGGCCTGGCGCTGTGGCATAGTGGGCAAAGCTACCACCTGCAGGGCCAGCATCCCATATGGGTGCCAGTTCAAGTCCCGGCAGCTCCACTTCCTATCCAGCTCTCTGCTATGGCCTGGGAAAGCAGTAGAAGATGGCCCAAGTCCTTGGGCCCCTGCACCTGCATGGGAGACCTGGAAGAATTTCCTGGCTCCTGGCTTTGGATTGGTGCAGCTTCTGCCATTGTGGCCAATTGGGGAATGAACCAGCAGATGGAAGACTTCTCTCTCTCTCTCTCTCTCTCTCTCTCTCTCTTCAAATAAATAATCTTTACAAAATAATATATATACAAATGAAAAGAGAGAGGCTCATATTTAAAGAAAATTTCTTTCCTCATTTCTGAGCGGTCAATTCTTGTGAAGATTCAGGCACTCTTACTGGCTTTTGGTACTTCCACAAGTGGAAAATGTGTAACAATTCTGCAATTTTTTTAACAAGTGGATGAAAGAATCCCTAAGCTTTATGGAGTTTTGGTATCTAAAATTCTATTGTCTCTTCAGGGGAAACCAGGAAGAATATTGCTTGATGAGCCATCTAGTTTGTCAAAACCAGGAAAGCCCTAAGTGTGAGCTGCTTCCTTGTGGTGGCAGGGAATCGGCCTGGGGTGTCTGGGGGCAGCAGGGTGTTGTCACTTGTTTCAGGCCAGTAATGGAGCCAAGATCAAACTTGCTCCCTGCCCTG
Source organism: Oryctolagus cuniculus (assembly GCF_051225735.1). Lineage (NCBI taxonomy): Eukaryota > Metazoa > Chordata > Mammalia > Lagomorpha > Leporidae > Oryctolagus > Oryctolagus cuniculus. Next base: position 9,275,658 of record NC_142875.1, on the reverse strand, counting down.
CCATGCATACCAGTCCTTATTCAGAGTTGAGACAGTACACTGTTGCCAGTCCCGGTCTCTGCTGGGGAGCAGCTTTCTCAGGGACTTACACAGGCAGATTATCCAGGAAGAAAAGAACAAGAGGTGCCAGCCCCTGCCCTGAGCCAGGGCACCTTGGCGGCTCATCTCAGAATGGAGGGAGAGCACAGGCTTCCCACATTCCCAGTTTCACTGGAGGAACTTGTAGCAGGATGAGAAGAGATTAGCTGACAAGCCTGGTCAATGAGGCAACTGGAGAGCAGGACTGGAGGGCAGGTCCCTGGGCTCCTCCCCGTTAGCTAATTGCTGCTACCCAACCCGCTGCTGGCTTATCATTTGTTACTTTCCCCAGACTCAATCGTTTCCATTCCAGTCGCAGAGAATGACTGTGTGCTTCTGGAATTTACGGGTATGATTCCTGGGGTCAGGAAGGGATCCAGGCACCCGGGTGGTTTTCACTTTCTTTTAGTAGTTCTGTCTCTGGGAGTTTGCTGCATAAAGAGCCTCGTAACCCCTCAGTCGTTTTTGCTGTTACAGACAGACAGCACTTTTGTGACCGAGCAGGGAAGCTGTGAGCTGTAATGGGCACCTTTGCAGAAGGGTTGCACTGCCTGCCATTGGATGTGCCCGTTCTTGCTGCTCTTCTGCACTTAATGTTTCCCTTCTCCCTCAGGAGGCCCTCAGATCGGAGCAGGACCCTGTCAGGACTCTGAGGGGCTCAGCTGGACAGGAGGCAACCCCAGGGCGCTCAGGGAACGTGGAGACTCCCACAGAAATGACTCGTGTTCACTATCTTGATTCTCCTGCTCCGTATCCAGAGCCCCAGGCGGCTTTCTGGCTGCTCTGCTAACAGGCAAGCTCTGGACTGCCTGTCTCAGGGCTTTAAATGAATAGCCTCTCCCTGATCCTCTTCGGTAGCCATGAGGTTTGAACCTGAGGTTCACGATCAAATTGGGAGTTGAGTCAGTGGTTTACAAGTGGTAGCACTGTACGTTACAGGTGGCACACACCTGAATTGCATCCAGCCCTTCCCTCTTTCTTTTTATTGAGATATGATCTACACACCACACAATTCACAGCTTTTAGTACATTCACAAGGTTAGGCTGTTGTCATCAATCCAGAACATTTTTATCACCTGGAAAAGAAACCCATGACCATTAAGTGTCATTACCTATTCCCCTTTATCTTGCTGCCCTGGCAGCTAGCAATTTACTTTCTGTCTCCATAAACTTGCCTGTTCTGGAAATTATAAGTAACTGAACTCAGATAATCCGGGGCCTTTGTGTCTGACTTCCTTCACATAATGTAAGTTTTTCAAGGTCCACCCATGTTGTAGCATGTGTGAGAATGTTCTTTTTATGGCTGAGTAGTATTCTTTTGAATGTAATACCCTAAGTTTTCTCTCATCCATCTGTTGATGGATAACTGCTTATTTCTATTTGGGGAATATAAAAATGATGCTGCTAGAAGCATTATTTTTTTACATACTTTGTTCATGACCATACAATTTCCATTTTATCTCTCCAGTCATTTTTTTATGTTCTTAGGACAGAAGACTGGTTTCTTGCCTTCTTATTTCATGTATGTATTTATTGAGAATTAGTGTATGTTGTAGAAAGAATATGGACTTTTTAGGAAGCACTATGTAATTCTGTGGAATATCTAATTCTGTTATCTAATATCTTTGTCTACAAAGATATTTTGCTATCTATAAAGTGAGAGATACTACAACTTTTTCACAAGCACAATATGATCTAGGTGAGACATGAATTCTCTAATAAGTAAATATAAATTCTTTGTTTATTAGCCTTTATTTAGTTTTCTCCAGGTTTAACCACCCGAGTTTATCCTTCTTTTTCCCTAGTATGATCACATTAGCTTTGCCAGAGGAACTGCACTGCCCCATGGGGATCTTAGATGGTCTGAGTTGCTTTCTGGATTGAATCCTGCAAGAACTACTGTTGTGTGAGTGAGGCCTTATACTGAGATTTCTCAGGGACCTAGCTGTTTCTAGTCCCTGGTGCCAGCCCAGCCACAGGAGACATCTCCCTGGGCCTGGACTCCTACGTGAGCCTGGACTCCTAGATACTTTGCTTCTTCTCCAACCCATCTCTGATTTGAGCAAGCTCAGAGTTTTTTTGTGCTCTGAAACTGAATTCAGAGACAATGAAAGGAGTAAAATTAACATATATTTAAAAAGGTTTTTCTTCTCCTCTTCTCTTCCCTCTCTCATTTCCTTTCCTCTCCTCTCCTCTCCTCTCCTCTCCTCTCCTCTCCTCTCCTCTCCTCTCCTCTCCTCTCCTCTCCTCTCCTCTCCTCTCCTCTCCTCTCCTCTCTTTTCTTTTCTTTTCTTTTCTTTTCTTTTCTTTTCTTTTCTTTTCTTTTCTTTTCTTTTCTTTTCTTTTCCCCTCCCCTTCCCTTCCCTTCCCTTCCCTTCCCTTCCCCTCCCTTCCCTTCCCTTCCCTTCCCTTCCCTTCCCTTCCCTTCCCTTCCCTTCCCTTCCCTTCCCTTCTTTTTTTTTTGGCCATGGAAGGTGGGTGAGGGGAGAACTATACCCAGTGCTCTGCAAATATTGTTACATTTCATTTTCACCAGGATCCTGTAAGGAAAGCACCCCTTGCCCACAATGGGAAAATCAAAACTCAGAGAGGTCAACTAATTAGTTAAAGTGGGTATAGATAATAAGAGGCAGATTTGGGGTCTGATCTTGGGTAAGCTTCATGTACAGACTCCTATTCATTCTATAACACCATAAGCTCTGGATCTGTGAGCCACAGCTCATCCCATGACTGCACTCCATACAATAAGACAATTTCCTCAGTTTTCCCTGGTTATACTGTGGATAACATGCACAATCCCAAATCTTGGTGGTTTACAGCAGAAGTTATTTTCATTCATATTCAGGGTTGGCCATACTCTACTCTTCTTATCTTCATTTGGGTTTGTACTGTGGGAGCAAGTCCTATTTGGGAGTTACCATTCTTGATGCTTAAGGAAAAGAAGCAAGGTAGAACCATACCATGGCTCTTTAAGTTCTGCTTTGCTATACAATACTTCATGTCTGCTTAACTACATTTGCTCACAGCTCATCATGCAACCAAACCCTAAGTCAATGTTGTGTGACTTACAGTCATCCCAAATTTCCCACTCTGGGCTGGGGAACTGTAGAAAGATAGTGAACATGTTATCCAAATGATGCCATCTAGCACATATGAATTCCACATTATCATGCTCATAGTAGCATTTGTGAAGCCATGACTCATGGACCTCTTCTTACCTCGGTAGCTTCTCTCTTTGGGTCTCTCTTGCTGCCTCTTCCTCTCCTTCTGGTGAGTCTAGATATCAGGGTGTCCTAGGATGCTTTCCAGGCTCTACTCTGTCTCTGCACTCGGACTCCAGATGACCTCATCCCAGCATGGCTTTAATTACCATCAACGTGCTGATAACTGTTTATAATTTATCTTTCAAGTCCTGCCCTCTCTGGGCTCCAACTGTCTTATCACCACTTGGAATTCTAATATGCAGCTCAAGTGTAATGCATTCAGAATGGAACTTCTGATTCCCACCTATCCCCACCCAGCTGGCAGTCTTCCATATTACAGTAAATGGTACTGCCCTCCACACAGTTACCCAAAACAGAAATCTAGATTCCCTCCCTCCTACTTCACATCCATCATCAGCACACATTACTTACATCCTTCAGATAGTTCCAAAAATGTCATTTCCCTTGGATACCATGCACTAACTCAAAGCATTATTATCTTTCACTTTGATTACTACAGTAGTTAACTGACTTTTGTACTCCTTTTCTTTTATTCCTGTAGCTCATGCCTCACATAGTAGACAAATGAGCTTATAATAGCATAAGTGAGGTTAGGCCTTCTCCTTTGCTAAAAGTCTTCTGTTGATTACCTTTTCACTTTGTTGAGTGTTTCTTTTTCTGGGCAGAAGTTTCTTAGCTTCATACAATCCCATTTATCTATTTTTGCTTTGTCTTTGCCTGGGACAATATCTTACAGTATTTTCCTTGTTTTCCTCTAGCAATTTCATGGTTTCAGGACTAAGGTTTAGGTCCTAGATCTATTGTGAGTTGATTTTCATATAGAGTGTAAGGTAGGGTCCTTGTTTTGTATTTCTGAATGGGGAGATCTAATTTTCCCAACATGCTTATTGAAGAGACTGTCCTTTCTCCATGGAGTCATTTTGTTTCATTTGTCAAGGATTAGTTGGTTGTAGATGTGTGGATTAATTTCTGAGGTTTCTCATCTGTTCTGATGGTCCACGTGCTGATTTCTGTGGCAGGCCAGGGTGTTTTGATTATAACTGCCCTACAATAAGTCTTGAAACATGGTATTGCAATGCCTGTGGCTTTGTTTTTATTGTTTGATTGATTTAATTATTCAAGGTTTCTTCTGTTTCCATGTGAATTTTTGGGTCATTTTTTCTCTAGATTTAAGAAGAATGTCCTTGGTATTTTTAAACTTTATTTTTATTAATATAAAGAGAACAGATTTCATGTATTTAAAATTAGTATGTCTAAGAAATAACCCCACTTTCCTCCCTCCCTCTCTCTCCTCCACCTAACCCCTCCTTCCCTCCCTTTCTTTTCATTAATTTTTGCAAAGACATAATTTTAATCTACTCTAGAATCACAGATATATGGGATTGCATTGGATCTGTAAATTGCTTTGGGTAGTATGGACACTTTGATAATATTAATTCTCTGTTCCATGAACATAGTAGATTATTCTTTTTTTTGTTTTCTTCTATTTCTTTCATTAATGTTTTGTGATATTCATGGTAGAGCTCAGTCACATCCTTGGTTAAATTTATCCCAGGGTATTTAAATTTTTTGAAGCTATTGTGAATGCTACTTATTTTTCTTTCTTGTCAATGGCATTGTTGGTTTAAATAGCCAACTGGAAGAATGGGGAAAATATTTGCAAACTATACATATGATAAAGGATTAATATCCAGGATATATAAGGAGCTCCAGCAACTCAATAACAACACAAGTAGTCCAGTTAAGAAACGGGCTAAGCTTGTCTCTTTTGTTCAGGAGCAGTGTTTTTTTTTTCCATACTATTTGTTGAACTCTTTACTTAGTGTAGGGTTAACTTTATGAGTATTAACTAAACTGAAAATAGATCTTTGTAAAAATTAAGAGTTGTAATATTAAAGAGAAGAGGAGGAAGGGTGGGAATGTGGGCATAAGGGAGGTAGAGTAGGAAGTATCACTATGTTCCTAAATCTATGTATATAAAATACATGAAGTTGTATAACTTAAGCAAAATAAAATAAAATGGGCTAAATATATAAAATGGTATTTTTCAAAGAGTAAAATACAAATGGCCGACAGATACATGAAAATTTGCTCAGGATCATTAGCCATCAGGGAAATGCAAATCAAAATCATGATGAGGTTTCACCTCAACCCAGTTGAATGGTTATCATCCAAAAACCCAAAAATAACAAATGTTGAGGAGAATGTGAGGAAAAGGTGCCTTAATATTCTGTTGGTGGGAATGTAAATTAGTACAACCATTATGGAAGACAGTATGAAGATTCCTCAGAAATCTGAAAATAGATCTACTGTATGATCTAGTCATTCCACTCCTGGGAATTTACCCATAGGAAATGAAATCAGTATATGAAAGAGCTGTCTGTATCCTCCTGTCTCAAGCAGCTGAATGCACAATAGTTAAGATATGGAATCAACCCAGGTATCCATCAACTGTTAACTGGATAAAAAAAGTATGAAATACTAACTTGGCTATAAAAAAGAATGAAATCCCAATTTTTCACAATAAAATGGAGATGTAATTGTGACCATTATGCTTAGTGAAATAAGCCAGGCCCAAAAGACAAATATATTTTCTCTGATTTGTGGTAACTAATATATAGAGTACAAAAAGTTATGTATATGAATGAAATCAAATTCTTAAGATATGATTATTTTTATAGCTCTTGTCTACACCCTTGAGGAACAGTGATTTTTCTACTTATTTGTTGTTGAATTTGTTGAATTCTTTACTTCATGTAAGATTAAGCTTGTGATTATAAAGTGAATTGAGAGTATGTCAACGTAAAAATTAAAGGAAAAATAATGAAAAGAAAAGTGCAGGGATGGTGGGAGGAAAGGAGGAAGGGTGGCATAGGAAATATCATTATGCTCCTAAATATATATATATATGATACATTTATATGAATATATAATATTTATTTAATATATAAATAATATAATATAAAATAAATATATATTATATTCATACAAATATATATTTATCTATATAAATAAATATTAAAAATAAACTCTGAAGATTCAACGTCACACTTAGAAAAAAATTCCAAGAGCCATGTCATAGTTTACCAGGCTCTGCATGGTCTTGTTATTGCTCACTGTACTAGGCTGAACAGTGTTCCCCAAAAGTCTGCTTATCTGGAGCCTCAGAAGGTGATCCTGCTTGGAAATAGATTTCTTAGTTATATTATGATGAGTTCTTGAGGCTCTCATTGTGGCGTATTAGGGTGAGCTTCCACCTGTGGTGGAGCCAGTTTGTGTCCTGGATGCTTCTCTTCCAATCCAGCTCCCTGCTAATGTACCTAATGTACCTGGGAAATCAGTGGAGGATGGCCCAAGGGCTTGGACCCCTCTACTCACATGGGAGACCTGGAAGAAACTCCTGGCTCCTAGCTTTGGATAGCCCCAGCTCCAGGCTTTGGGACCATTTGGGGAGTGAACCAGCGAATGGAAGATCTTCTTTTCTGTCTCTTCTTCTCTCTGAAACACTGTCTCTCAAATAAATACTTTTTTAAAAAAGATGAATTATAAGTATAAGTTTCTGCTGGGTTGACAGAGATTCCTAATCTTATGTGACTGGTGACTTTATAAGAGAATGGAGACACAGAAGAGACACACAGAGAATACCACATAAAGCTGGAAGCAGGGATGAGAGAAACACAGCTATAAGGCAGGGAACACTAAAGGCTGTTAGCAACCACCAGCAGTTAAGAGAGGCATTAAACAGATCCTTATCCACAGCCTCTAGAAGGAACCTGCTCTATAGACACCTTGACTGCAGATTTTACCTTCTAAACCCTGGAAGAATAACTTTGTTTTGTTCTTTTAAATAATTTTTAAGCTGTGATTATAAAATAAACTGAAGTTCTGTCATTGTAATAATTAAAGGAAAAATAAGGAAGGAGGAGGGATGGTAGGAGTGTGGGTGGGATGGAGGATAGGGTGGGAAGTATCATTACATTCTTAAATTTGTAATATGAAATACATGAAACTTATTCACCTTATATAAATAGCATTTTTTTGAAATTAAACAAATTTAAATGTCATTAAGAGTAATAGCTTGCCATTGAGAAATACATCCATATGTAATATATAATGAATATACATGCATCAACATCAAGACAGCTTGAAAATGAGATAATCTATTCAAAAATATTTTAAAATATGAATGAGAGGATGTGGTAGAATCAGTAAATTAATAAAATACAAAAATATTTGTAAAGTAAGCAATTGGTCAAGAGATAAGTTTTTATCTGGAAAATCATGACATTTGAACTTTATGAAGAACATTCTTCACTATGAGTGCTGAGTATTGTTACTATTGGCTGTTATTAGTACTGGAAATTAACATGATTTTATCCTGTCAAATATTCTAGAAACTATTAAAAAGGCTAAACGTTGGGGTTGGTGATGGCCAACTAGTGGCCTGTGGTGCTGGCATCCCATGGAGGCACAAGTTTGAGTCTTGGCTGTTCCACTTCCAAACCAGCTTCCCGCTACAGGACTGGGAAAGGAGTGGAAGATGGCCCAAAGGCTTGGGCTCCTGGACTCAAGTGGGAGACCTAGAAGAAGCTTTGGATTGCCCCAAATTCGGCTGCCAAAGAAACTAATAATTGTAAAATAAGATAATGAGTTCAATATTAAAATATTTACTTTGTACCTTGCACTGTGCATAAAACCCTTTCTGAAATTTGGAGCACAAAGTAGGAAAATAGAAACTGTATTCTCAAGTAGTTTATACTATAAGCAGTGCAATCTCTATTTTGCCATGTTTTCATTTCTTAGTTCATTCCAACATCAGTTGAGTTGCTTTTTATTTGCTAAAATCAACAGTTAGAATTTTTTAAGGATTTATTTATTTATTTGAGAGGCAGAGTTATGGAGAGAGAGAGGTCTTCCCTCCACTGGTTCAGTCCCCAGATGGCCACAACAGCTGAAGTTGGGGCAATCCAAAGCTTCTTCTAGGTCTCCCACTTGGGTCCAGGAGCCCAAGCCTTTGGGCCATCTTCCACTCCTTTCCCAGTCCTGTAGCGGGAAGCTGGTTTGGAAGTGGAACAGCCAAGACTCAAACTAGTGCCTCCATGGGATGCCAGCACCACAGGCCACTAGTTGGCCATCACCAACCCCAACATTTAGCCTTATAAATAGCAATTTTTAAAAATTAAAAGAATGAAAATTTTAATTTTCTTCAACTCATAACCATTTTTATATTTTAGAAATTTAATAATGTTTCTGTGTGGGAGCAAACTGTTGAAATCTTTACTTAATGTATGCTAAACTGATCTTCTGTATATAAAGAGAATTGAAAATGAATCTTGATGTGAATAGAGGGGGGAGGGGGTGGGAGGGGGGAGGGTTGCGGGTGGGAGGGACGTTATGGGGGGGGGAAGCCATTGTGGTCCATGGGCTGTACTTTGGAAATTTATATTCATTAAATAAAAGTTAAAAAAAAAACAAATTTAATAGATGAATGGATTTCAAATCCCAAAAGAACTTTACTAGTTTTCATCTGCTTTGGGACCCAATGAGGAGAGGAAATTCAAACCCTTGAACAAGGCTGGACTTTGGAACAAGAGGAAGGCCGATTCAGTATCCCTGCTCGGTCAGGGATGGAATGAGGTGGGAAGAGGAGATTGTATGGTTTCCTAGGGTTGACACAGCAAATTAGTACAAGGTGGGTGGCTCAAACAACAAAGCATCACACTGTCACAACACCTACATAAAGTTTTATCAAGTTAAATGTTAAAAAATAAAATTTGTTATTAAATTGAGGTCTGGGATATAGCAATGATACAATTTTTTGCAGTTCCCATCCATTTCTGTACCTAAGAAATTGAAATATGGAGGCAGGTCTGTTTTAAGCATCCTTACATAGTGAGATTAAGTTGGTTCCAACTGCAGTTTGAGTACTATGAGGGATGTGTGTAGAAGGGAGAATATTACTTAGTTCATGAGTTTCTCTTGGATCTGTTTTCTTACCTTTAAAAGTTGATGGTAGGGGCCAATGCTGTGGTACAGTGGGTTAAAACCTCAGCCTGCAGCACTGGCATCCCATATGGGCACCAGTTCAAGTCCCAGCTACTCTACTTCAGATCCATCTCTTTGCTATGGACTGGGAAAGCAGTAGTAGATGACCCAAGTGCTTGGGCCCCCTCCATTGCATGGGAGACCTGGAAGAAGTTCCTGGCTCCTGGCTTTTGATCAGCTCATCTTTGGCCATTGTGGTCAACTGGGGAGTGAACTAGCAGACGGAAAACCTCTCTTTCTCTTTGGCTCTACTTCTCTATAACTCTGTCTTTCAAATAAATAAAATAAATCTTTAAAAACATTGATGGTAACAGATCCCTCCTACGGTGGTTGTGTGACAGAGACAGAGGACATCCATGCCATGTAGCCTCAGTGGGGATCTTTCCTATGAAGATGGTGAGGGTGGTCAGCATTTTCAGAGTTCATCACTGGAAGACATTTTCAAAATACATAATTTTGAAAAAATACCTTTCACATTATTTCTGAATTTGAAAGATTGTTGGTGGAGAATCTTGTAATTCTCTAATGTGTGTTAAAGTCTAGATATGAAGATGCTGCAACACCAAGGCAGAGATGGCCTCAAGCTGAGTTCATCAGCACTGGTCACTAATTGCACAGAGTTATGATATAGAAAAGGAATATTCATGTGGTTCCCAACACTGGCCCTCATTTCTCCTGCTTGATCACTCCTGGCTATGGCATTTGTCAGTTTCCATGGTGAAAAAAAATGAGAAACGAATATATAAAACGACTATATATTATTTGTGTTTTCCAGTGCATACTTAATGTGATCTAGGTTGACTAATTTAACAAACTGCTTATAGTTCTCCTTTCAACAGTATGTGTGGTTATTCTCATGAAGGCTTTCAACATTTTTAAGTCAAAGATCCCTTTAAAGTGTTACAGAGCTAAATGTCAAAACCTAGTTCCACTTGACTATTCCAGCTCAGTATCTGGTCTACCAAACAATGACTTGTACCATCATGGTACAGCAGGACTTTCAGGGGCTGGCCTTGTGGCACAGCTGGTTTGGTTGCCACCAGTGAAGCCTGGCTTTGGCCTGGACTAACCCTGGCCATTTGGCCATTTGGGGAGTGAACCAGCAGATGGATCATCTCTCTGTTTCTCTAACTCTGCCTTTAAAATAAGTAAATAATTTTTTAAAAAGAAGGACTTATAGTATAGCCTGTCCTCTCATTTAAGGTACCAAAAAATTAGCTTCTGCTGGGTGGGGTGACACTATTTTATTGGCTTCCATATCCACACCTCTCTGAATGACGAGTCTTGCCGTGGTGGTGCTTCCGTGAGGGTTTCTCAGGCTACCGAAGCCCTTGATTCTTTGGCTTCAGCACACTAGCACTTCTTTTTTTTTTTTTTTTTTTTTTTTTTTTTTTTTTTTAATTTTTATTTCCTACTGAACAAACAAAGACAAGGGACTAACATTTTGTTGTAGTGGGTAAAGCTGCCGCCTGTGACGTTGGCATCCCATATGGGCACCGGTTCACCCTGGATGCTCCACTTCTTTTTTTTTTTTTTTTTTTATCTTTTATTTAATGAATATAAATTTCCAAAGTACGACTCATGGGTTACAATGGCTTCCCCCCCCCATACCGTCCCTCCCACCAACAACCCTCCCCTTTCCCACTCCCTCTCCCCTTCCATTCACATCAAGATTCATTTTCGATTATCTTAATATACAGAAGATCAGCTTAGTATACCTTAAGTAAGCATTTCAACAGTTTGCTCCCACACAGAAACATAAAGTGAAAAATAATAGATGATTTTTTTAAAATGATGATGAAATCAGATCAGACCTATTGTCATGTTTAATCCCAGTGAGAGTCAAGTTGGGAATTGAAAATTTCTTTCTTTTTTTTTTTTTTTTTTTTTTACAGAAGATCAGTTTAGTGTACATTAAGTAAAGATTTCAGTCGTTTGCACCCCCATAGAAACACAAAGTGAAATATACTGTTTGAGTACTCGTTATAGCATTAAGCCTCAGTGTACAGCACGTTAAGGACCGAGATCCTACATGAGGAGTAAGTGCACAGTGACTCCTGTTGTTGACTTTACCAATTGACACTCCTGTTTATGGCATCAGTAATCTCCCTATGCACCAGTTATGAGTTTCCAAGGCTATGGAAGCCCCTTGAGTTCTCCGACTCTTATCTTGTTTAGACACGGTCATAGTCAAAGTGGAGGTTCTCTCCTCCCTTCAGAGAAAGGCACCTCCCTCTTTGAAGACCTGTTCTTTCCACTGGGATCTCACTCACAGAGATCTTTTTGCCAGAGTGTCTTGGCTTTCCATGCCTGAAATACTCTCATGGGCTTTTCAGCCAGATCCGAGTGCCTTTAGGGCTGATTCTGAGGCCAGAGTGCTATTTAGGACATCCGCCATTCTATGAGTCTGCTGAGTATCTCACTTCCCATGTTGGATCACTCTCCCCTTTATTTATTCTATCGGTTGGTGTTAGCAGATACTAGACTTATGTTCTCCCTGATCGGTGACAACTGACTCAACACCAAAAAGGAAACCTCCTGAAGTGAAATGGACACTATGAGAAATGGTGACTTGATCAGCATAGCTCTGACTGCTAATGGACAACTTAATACATTATCCCTCATAGTATTTTTTTTGTCTGTTCTACTTAATATGACTGGTTTAATTCTGTAATTATCACACAGTTATTCTTAAGTGTTGAAAATTAACCGAAATGTGATCCCTGTTAAACATAAGAGTGGGAATAAGAGAGGGAAGAGATGTATAATTTGGGACATGCTCGGGCTGACTTGCCCCAATTGGTAGAGTTGGAAACATACCAGGGGATTCCAATTCAATCCCATCAAGGTGGCATGTGCCAATGCCATCTCACTACTCCAAGTGATCAATTTCAGTTCACAATTGATCATAATGAAAGGACTAAGAGTCAAAGGGAGCACATAAACAAGTCTAGTATCTGCTAACACCAACCGATAGAATAAATAAAGGGGAGAGTGATCCAACATGGGAAGTGAGATACTCAGCAGACTCATAGAATGGCGGATGTCCTAAATGGCTTCAGCACACTAGCACTTCTTGCTGAGGGGATCCCAAGTTTGGACTTGCACTTCAAAAGGGGTGAGTCGATGTGAACAAATTGACAGAGTTCCCAGGTGTTTCAGTTCTGCAATATTTTGTGTTCTCTAGACGAAGACTCATACATTCAGATTCTTGATGCTAATGAGCACTAATAAGGTCATGTTCACGCTTATACCAGAAATGCAACTTAATTTTTATTTATTTTAATTATTTTTTATTTTTTAGAGAGAAAGAGAACCAGACACATACATATGCTTGGTCTGAATGCATGCCCTAGAACTGTGCTTTTGAATCTATCGTAACAATACGTTCACTCTTTCTTTTTAATCTGTTTACCACAGCAACTGGATATGTCTTCACCTCCTTTAACTGACATGGAGTTACACTTGGCTTGTGATGGGTTGCCACTAAATCTAAGCTCAGGATCAGATTGCTTCTAAAGTGGCTCTGAAATGTAGAATTGGTGTAGTCTCAGAAACATTGTGCTCTGATAGACCAGCAACTGACTTGTGCACACCACTGCAAGGGTCACAAATATGAGTGTAGAGGCTGATTTCCTTACTATATACAACCCTGTAGACGTAGCTAAAACCAGTTTCCATTTTTCAGATAAGACATGTGAGGTGTAGAAACATTAAGAAAGAGATCAGTAAGTTCTAGAATGAGGCTAAGCAGAAGAAAGTAGCGCCAATCAGATATAACCGTTTATAAATATCCAGGGTCCTTTTCCCACCTGTCAAAAACCATGGATCCAGTGTCTGCAGGTGTCTATCTGTTCACCAGGGTATCTGAACACCCATGTACTAAAGTATCTTAGAGGAGCCAAGAGCGAAGTGAGGTTCTTTTCACTGGTGTCTTGGAGAGCAGGGTGCTAATGTCCCACAGTGTACAGCAAAGAACTACACAAATGAGATGGAGAAAAGCTAGGATTTTCAAGATGAAAAGTGTTTTGAAACAACCAGGTGTAATAATAAATTCTTTGTAAAAAAGTGTTTCACCAGATTTTAAAACTGGAACATGTGAAATTGCAGAATTATTTTCATTATAAATCTGCTACCTCTGGGGCCCCCTTGATGGAAATGATGTAGTATGCATTCTCCTGGGGGAATGACAGATTCTCACCTCTGTAAAGCTCCATTTCCCGTTATGGCATAGAAAGCAGCCCCTCAGGCATCAAGGCTCCAGAGGGCAAATTTCCTTTGCTTCCCATCTCTGTGTTCTGTTTCCCTTACCACCTTGCTTGCTAAATTTTTCTGAATCCTACTTTTAAAATGAGCTTAAGCAAACTCGATTCAGGAAGCTCAATTTAAAATAAGATATGTTATATGCTCAAAAGCTTAAAATTTAAAGACAAGTTTGAGAAATGCTGAAGTAAGTCAAAATCTTTCCTCTTCATTATTGTAATTTTAGCATTTTGGTTTGTTATGGTTTTTTTTGTAGCTGATAGAAAAGATTTTAGATATTTCTTTATTGAATTGATAATATTTATTTTAAAGATAAGAACAGAAGTGTCATATTTGATTGACTTGTGAGGTAGTCATCCTTGTTAAACCACAAACATGTCTCAAAATTACATTCTGCCAAAATGGTTCCAAATTCTCAAAGTAGATCACAGTAACCACTGACATAAACATTCAAGTGAATTTGTAGTATGAATTCATTTTACAGTTCTATATATTTCTTCTCTTCTGGGTAATTGGGTTATTATTACTTTTTTAGAAAATTAAAACATATTTAGAATGTGTTAGAATTTGTTTTACCCTGATCTTACATCATATAAAAAATAAATTCAAAATGCATTAAAAACTTACATGCATAACCCAAAGCTCAAGATTGGAACCGTGATGGTGGCTGAATGAGAGGCTCTGGTGAGCACCTCCCTTCGGTGACACCAGTGTGAACCACTGTACACACACCAAGTCACCCTCACAAGAGCTACAAAAGCCAGGTGGGAGACCACAGTGCCTCCTCCTATTATAATCATGAAAAAGTCACACTGAGAAAAGCATGAAGGAAGGGGTCACCTGGTGTCTCCCTCCCCCATTACCAAGGTGGGTGGTAGAGAGAGATGGCTCCTGCCTGGGAGATGGAGAACAACGTGAATCCCTATGTCAAATTCAGTGCGAATAACTCAATGAGTGTCTTTACCCCACCCCCAGGCCCGTACCCTTGGAGTGAATACTTTCAGAGCCAGGAGGCTTCTGCTATTTCTCCCCCAACCACTGAAAAAAAGCAAAACTCCAGCTTTGCAAAGAGGCCAGGAAGAACTTAGGTCCTTAGCTTGGAGCTCTGAGCCCAGTCTGTTGCATTGAAATTGAGCAGCTGATAAAGCCTAATGTTTCTACCCTGGCCAGTGCTCACAGAATGAGTCTGTAGAATGGCCCAGCGTCATGCACAAACCTGCACTTCAGGGGGTCAGACTCTTGGTGGACTTGCCAGACTCATTTGGGTATTGTAAGCTTATCTGCTTGTAGGAACCAGGTGTGACCAGCCTGTGGCCAGTCTAGATGTCCAGGGGGCTACCCTAATCACTCTCCTCCAACCCTGGGCAGACAGCAAGGGGCCATGGAACTGCATTATGGGATTCAGTACTGAGCTGTTAATGCCCAGTGCTAGCGAGATCCTCACAGTTTCCATCATGAGGCAAGTACCTGTGAACAGTCTCTGTAATTGTTCCAGTATCAGGCAGTGACCTGTTCCCTGCTGAGACAGACTTTTTTCGGGCATGTGTCACTACTATCCTCTTATAAACATAGTGTGCACAATCAAGATTACACAGGCCTTGGTGACTTACCCACAGCCTGATCATCTATCTCTTTCATATCTCCTATAGTCTTGGGCAGACAGCAAGGAATAACAGAATTGTTTTGGGACTCGATGTCAGCCTATTAAAAACTAGCATTGAGCAGATCCTAAGGTACCTGTATTCAGGTCAGTTCCTGCAAAGAGTCTTGGCACCTGTTTCAGTACCCAGTGGAATTCTTCATCCCCAGTCGGGCAATCTATAACACTTCAGATAACATCACCAGGAGCACATAGGTGTGGCATTTGGCATAAACCTACCTCAGCAGCAGACCATAGAGGGTAAGCTTTGATCCTACACCCAAGTTGCATTGGTCTTGGTCGGGTGAGTGATCTGGGTTTGCCTAACATATGTGATTCATGGACACTGGACAAGGTGTGTGAGTGTACCACCAGGAGGGACCCTGCAGATATGGACTATTCCCTTTGTAAATACTTATCCAAGTCATGCTGAATAACATATTAACTGTAGCTTAGGGACAAATTTGAGTCTGGGAAGTGTTTTAAGACATATTAACAGTGAATCTGGGGCAAATGTGATGCACTGTGTTATCTAGTGCTGAAATGGTGGAAGTATCCATTGAATCAGAGAAAATAAACAAACTGCTTAGAATTTTTAGAAGGACAGCTAGATTATTGTAATTAATCATTCAATGAATGGATGATGTCATAGATCAACAAGCATCAAGACCTTCCAGGGAACCACGACACCACCTAAAGAACAAAATAAGGTGCCAGAAACCAGCCACCTTGGAACTCCAATTTCAAAATGCCTGGATGAAGGTTTCAAATAGTTGTTTAGGGGCCAGTAGTGTGGCATAGTATGTAAAGCCACTTCCTGTAGTGCCGACATCCCATATGGGTGCTGATTTGAGTCCTGGCTGCTCCTCTTCTGATCCAGCTCACAGCTGTGGCTTGGGAAGGCAGTGGAGGATGGCCCAAGTCCTTGGGCCCCTGCACCTGTGAAGAAGACCAGGAAGAAGCTCCTGGTTCCTGGCTTTGGATGAGGACAGCTCTGGCCGTTGCAGCCAATTGGAGAGTGGACTGGCGGATGGAGGACCTCTCTCTCTCTTCCTCTCTCTCTCTCCTCTCCCTCTCTCTCTCCCTCTCTCTCTCCCTCTCTTTCTCTCTGTGTAACTCTGACCTTTGAATAAATAAATGAATTTTTTTAAAAGTTTTTTAAAGGAAATTTGATAAAATTCAAGAGAAGACAGAAAAATGATACAATATTCTAGCATTGAGAAATTTGATTGAAAAATTCTGACTAAAATTATACAAATTGAAATGAAAAATATGATGGAAATAATCATTAGCAGAATAGAACAAATAGAAGAAAGAATCAGTGAGCTTGAAGACAAGTTATTTGAAAATAGATGATTAGAGGAGAAAACTGAAAAAAAAGGAACCAAGAAAAATGATGAAAGTTTACAGGAAATATGGGATAGCAAGAAAGAGCAAACATTCGAGTAATTTGGATTCAGAGGGACTACAGAATGTCAAAAGGGATGACAATATATTCAAGGAGATAATTAATGATGATAATTTTGAAATGAAGAAAAACATACAATGATCAAGTTAAAGGTCACCAGTCAGAACAATTCAGTATAGTCTAGTTTAAGACAGAATATTCATGCTCTAAAGGTTAAGGACAGAGAGATGATTCTCAACTTTGGAAGAGAAAAGAGGCAAATGAACACATAAAAGGGTTCCAGACTTCTTTAGAGAAACCAGACAGATCAGTATATAGTGGGAAGAAACATTCATAGTAGTGAAGAAAAAAAAATCCCAGCTGAGAATGATACATCTAAAAAAAGAATGCTTTAGATATGAGTGGAAGATAAAGACATTGTAGATCACAAAACAACTATCAATAAATTTAAAAAATAGAAATCATATAGAGTTTATTTTCAGACCAAACTTTGGAAACTAAAAAAATACATGGAAATTAATTACAGAAGTAGAACTAAGAAGGAAATTTAGAGCAATCAATGCCTGCATCCAAAAAAAAAGAGTCTCTAATTACTTATCAATGCACATAAAAAATGAGAACACACCAAAACCAAAAACTCAGAGAAACAGAGTCAATGAAACTCAGAGCACAGATAAATGATTTAGAGACTAAAATGAAATAAATATCAATGAAAAGAAGAGCTGGTTCTTTGAAAAGGTAAACAAAGCTTATAGACCATTAGCTGGACAAACCAGGAAAATAAAAAGGAGTATTCAAATACCCTGTATCAGAAATGAAAATGGAGACATTGTAACCTACACCAGAGAAATGCAAAAGAATATTAGAGATGACTATGAACAACTGTATGGCAACAAAATCAATAACTTTGAAGAAATGGAAAAGTTGTTGAGAAATATACCTTCCCAAGGTTGAATCATGAAAAAATAGTGCTGGAGCCAAAAAATAAAAACGCTTCTGCACAAAAAGAGAAACAACAGAATGAAAAGGAAAGTTGCAAGTGAGATAATATTTGCAAAAGTTACACCTGATAAGAATTTAATAAAATATATGATGAACTCTAACGAATCAATAGCAGAACAAAAGCAACAAAACAAGGCAAACCACAATTAATCCAATTAACATGGGCAAAGGACCCTAACAGATATTTAAAAAAAAAAATACAAGTGGAAACAGCTATGTGAAAAACTGCTCAATGTCTCCAGTTACTGGGGACATGCAAATCAGAACTGCAGTGGCACATCACCTCAAACCTAGTAGAAAGGATATCATCAACAAGATGAAAGGTAGTAAGTGGTGTTGTATATATGGAGAAATGGGAAAACTGCTGGGCTGTGGGGAATGTCAACTAGTATTGCCATTATGGGAAACAACATGGAACTTTCTCAAAAATTAAAAATAGACACTGTTGGTGAGAATCTAAACTTGTACAATCATTACAGAGATTCCTCAGAAATCTGAAAATAGAGCTATCATATGACTCAGATTTCCCACTTATAGGAATTTACCTAAAGGAAATGAAGCCAGCATTTGAAAGAGTTATCTGTACTCCCATGTTTATTGAAGCTCAATTCAAAATACTTTAGATATGAAATCAACCAAGATGTCCATCAACTGATGACTAGATAAATAAAAATTTTGCATATATTATATGTATATGTATGCATATATATATATATATATACCACTCTGCCATAAAAAGGTATGCAATTTTGTCATTCATAACAAAATGGGTACAATTGGAACCATTATGCCTACAGAAATAAACCAATCCACAAAAGACAAATATATGTCTTCTCTGATTTGTAGTAATTAATATATAGAACACAAAAATTGTAATGTATATGAGTGAAATTGACATCTTGAGATTTGTTTATTGTTTATAGCTGTCTATTCTCCTGAGGAATAGTGGTCTTTCATTTATTAATGTTTTAAAAGATTTAATTATTTATTTGAAAGGCAGAGTTACAGAGAGGCAGAGGCAGAGAGAGAGAGAGAGAGAGAGGTCTTTCATCCGCTGGTTCACTCCGCAGATGACCACAACTGCCAGAGCTGTGCCATTCTGAAGCCAGGAGCCAGAAGCTTGCTCCAGGTCTCCCACATGGATGCAGGGGCCCAAGCACTTGGGCCATCTTCTACTGCTTTCCCAGGCCAGCAGAGAGCTGGATCAGAAGTGAAACAGCTGGAACTCGAACCAGCACCCATATGGATGCTGGCACTGCAGGTGGATGCCTTACCCCGCTATGCCACAGTGCCGGCCCCTATTTACTACTTTTTAAATTCTTTATTAATTGGAGGACTAAGCTTGTGCTTATAAGGTTAAATGAAAGTATGTCTCCATAAAAATTAAAATTAAGAAAAGAAGTTAGGTG